>NW_022196903.1:57885759-57912427 GCF_008632895.1 Mastomys coucha
CTTCTATACCTATTATCCTTAGGTTTGGCCTTCTCATTTTGTCCTGGATTTCCTGGATGTTTTGGGTTTTTAGCTTTTTACTTTTTTGCATTTTCTTTGACTGTTGTGTCAATGTTTTCTAAGGTATCTTCTGACCCTGAGAGTCTCTCTTGCATTCTGTTGGTGATGATTGCATCTATGGCTCCTGATTTCTTTCCTAGGTTTTGTATCTCCAGAGTTGTCTTCTCTTTCTGATTTCTTTATTTTTCTATTTCAATTTTTAGATTCTGGATGGTTTTGCTCATTTCCTTCACCTGTTTGACTGTTTTCCTGTAGTTCTTCAAGGGATTTTTGTGTTTCCTCTTGAAGGGCTTCTAGCTATGTACCTGTGTTCTCCTGTATTTCTCTGAGGGTGCTATTTATGTCGTTCTTAAAGTCCTGTATCATCTCCATAAGAAGTGGTTTTATATCTGAATCTTGCTTTTCTGGTGTAATGGTGTATTCAGGACTTGCTATGGTGGGAGAATTGGGTTCTAATGATACCAAGTGACCTTGGTTTGTGCTATTTTCTTACTCTTGCCTCCCCCACCATCTGGTTATCCCTGATGCTACCTGACCTTGCTAAATCTGACTAGAGCCTGTCCTTCCTGTGTTCCTGGTTGTGTTAGAACTCCTCAGAGTCAAGCTGTCTCTGTGATCCTGTGATTCTGGGATCCTGTGATCCTGGGCTTGTTAGAGCACCTGGGAGTGGAGCTTCCTCTGGGTGTTATGGGACTGGCTGCAGAGCTTGTGCCTAAGGTCTGCTCAGGACACCAGCCCAGACAGACTGTAAGGAACTCGAGCCACTGGGCTGGCAGAGTTCCTGTGTGCCTTGTCCCACTGGTCACATTTACTCCTGTGTTGGGACAGATGTTGTGTCCTCCTCACCTCTGATCCTAGGCATGGCTGAGTGCCTGGGAATGGAGCTTCCTCTGGGTGTTGTGGGACTGGCTGCAGAGCTTTCACCCAAGGTCTACTCAGGACAGCAGCCCAGACAGACCAGAAGGAACCCGAACTTCTCTTCAGATAGATCTTTTCACTTAAGTGATTGCCCTGAAAAATTCTAAGGAGAGTGGTACTTATGTACCAGTCCTTTTTCCTTAATAAAGTAATTGAAACACAGGCATATTTACTATAGCAATTAAATAGAATAATATCACAAAGGATTATCACAAACATTTTTTTGCCAATGCCTTAAAAGTAGGCTTTCATATATATAATACTTTGTACACGGTCAGAAGCAATATTTTTTTAAAAAACAAACTTTTTTTTATGTTAGTAAACCAAAATCCCAGAAAATTAAGCAACAACCTCCATGAAATACAGTTAACCAGGATGCGAAGATTTGAACGTTGGCTCTATGTACAGGGCTCTTGAAAGAATATGGCCATGACAGGTTAGCTTCCCACATTTATTACTAAATTATATCCTATAACATTATAAATCTCTTATTCCTTTGATACTATCAAATATGACAAATATTCATTAGAATCACTGGTTTATTTTTTAAATATATACACATAATTTTTGAGCCACCTTTGCCTTATAGAAAAATTGAATACCAAGTTAAGAATCCTTATACTTAATTACTTGCAATATGCACTCAATACCTAGGTCCTGCACCAGAGGAGACTGCATTAACACACCATCAGCACCAAAGTCCATGTTTTATGTTCATGTTACAGATGAGTGTCCAGGTTCATACATCTGTGGCCATGTGTGTAGAGGACAGAGCAGGATGCAGCATATTTTCCTTTATCCACTTTCTACCACTGTCTGATTCTGCTCTGAGTTAGGCACTCTCCTTGAATCAGAAGTTCATTTTTTTTCCACTAGAGTGGCTGACCAGGAGGCTACCATGCAAAACCAGAGTCACAGGCATTTGAAGTGATGCCTGGCATTTTTCTGTCCATTCTACTGATTTGAATTCAGACTCCCATGTTTTTAAAACATGCTCTGATGCTGAGTGCCACTGCCCAAGTACCTTATGGTTCATTTTAGAGTTAAAGTCCTATAGTGTTTGACAACACTATCTGTCAGTCATAAAATTGTTTATCATATGCTAAAGAAATATTTCATGGACTCTGCCTATTCACCATTCTCTCTTTTTCTTCCAAATTTAAGGCTGTTTTGCCTTTTAAATTAAAATAATTAATCTAGGACAAGTCATAGCCATTCTTGCTATTGGAGAATCCAGTGTTGTTCTTTTAGGTCAGCCGAATGCCAAAAGAAAACACTAGCAATATCTTTCAGAGAAAGTATGAAGTAGACCCCTTGGAAAGGCAGGACACTTTTTCTGTTTAACTCATCTGAAGGATTCTTTTATGCACTTTCAAATGTAGAGACTGTTCTTCCCTTTAGCATGTTATGGCCCCCGATTAGGTCTTATTTATCAATAGTTTCCCAAGGCTCTGGCATGAGAATATTCTGAGTCTTCACAGTTCTATTTACTTCCCCTGTAACTACTCTTTATTCTCCACTCTGTTATGTTCTAGGAATATTCTAATTGATCAAGAAAAAGAGGATGATATTTTTTATTCTGATTCTGTTTTTGCATGCCTATTGAATCTTTTAAAAATACAACTTGAAACTATGAAGTCTTCCTTGAAACCTTAATATTTGCAATGATCTATAAATTGTTCCTTAATATTTGTTATAATTATCAAACTATATCAATTAATTTGTAGTTAAAAAAGGTTTCATTTGCTTCTCTATAACTTTTGTTTTCTTGATTTTCTTTATTTTCCATATTGTATGTGCTAGAAATAGTGCTTGTTTAATCATCTGTAAAAGGGAGCCAGGTTTTTGCATAATCAGGAAATATAAAAGTAGTCTATCTCCACTTTGAGCTGAGTGCCTTTGTACCATTTTTCATTGTATATATCACCTACCACCTGAACTGCCGTCCTGCTCTGAGCTATTGAAAGTTGCATTATATGGACTATATCAATGAAACTTTGTCCTTTTATTGAGTGAAGGTTCAGGCCAAAGGATAAGCATGAACTAAAGGTATTTCATCTCTTAACTCGTTACCTATGGGGTCACCATAGGATTCTAAGTCTTTGAAGTGAAGATTATAACACATCAGATGCTAGTGTACACAGGCTTCTCTTTCTAGGTGCAGAAACTACAACTCTACTGTGTTTTCAGGCCTGTGAGATATCTATATCCTGCTTCCTGAACAATGCTTTGTACTTTGTTATAATTCTATTTGCAGGTTTATTCCTATGTCTCTCATCTAATTTGTTCTTTTGATTTTGGCTTGAATCCCCAACTTAAACAGTAATATTCAGGAAGCTTTCTTTGCAGCTGGGATCTCTGTGAGAATGGTCAGCAAGGGAATAATAGAATAAGAAATATCCCAGCAGACAGGCTCAGGAAGTCAGGAACCTGCTGGGGTAAGGGATGGAAGAGGGCAAATACCAGTGTTCATGTTTCTCTAGGTAAGAATGTGGAGGGTTGCAGCCTGCCCTTTAGTCCTGATCTGCTGGTACTGAAGCTGAGTAGGGAAGCCAAGCATGCTTGCTAAGGTTCTTTTTCTCTCTTTCATTATTGGACATGGATAGAAAGAAGGATTTTCTCTCTCTGTGGAGTGTCTTTCTTCTTTATCTTATGTAGTGTTACACCTGTTTGTACATTATCTTCTCCAAACCTTTGTGTCAGATGAATACAAAACCACTTACATAGCAGATCCCTTATGTAAGCAGGACACCATAATATGGCTACCCAGTAACCCTCTACTAATAATTTCTTTATACATATTAAACGAAGGAGGAAAGCCTTTCATGCTTTCTGCCAGCATGCCAAAGGGCCAGTGAAGACAATAAAGATCTCCTTCAAATCACTGTTCCCCAAGTTCTTTCTCTACCTGCTATGAACACCATCCCTTTCAGCCTCCTTCATTACACTCTGAGGATGCCAGGCGGAAGTACTCAATGCACTTGATCCATAGTAACATAAAAGTACGTGAATCCAAAATGGACCTTAATTTAGATGAGAAATCTAAATAATGGCATCACAGACCTGTGAAATAAACATATTGATTTTTGTTCTGATGGTCATATGTGTTGTCTGAATGATAAGAAGGTCAGTTTTAGAAATGGATATTTGCTTTTACCTTTCCTAGACCCTATTCATTGCTACTTTCTTTCTCATGCAATGCCAATCTCCTTATAAAATTGAAGAAAGAGGGAAGAAAAAATGATGGCTGTTAACCAAAGCTAGATTAATTGTGACCCACTTTGAGTTAGAGAATACAAATCTATACAATTCATCAACCTTTTAATAGTCCAATAATCTAGTATAATACTAGTCTTCCAGGCATCGCAGTCTTATACAGAGTGTACTTTGTAGTCTGAATTCTAACATAGGCTTAAATGGGTGTCTGACAATACAGATGTAATGATAAATATAGAAAAATGAAGGAGGAAATTTATTATTTTCTGTTATTTTTAAAATTTTTTCTAGTTATGGATGATTTTCCCTAATGGTAAATGATATTTATAGTCTATAAAAAAAATAAATGAGGGCCAGAGAGATGGTTTACTGTTGAAGAACATTGGGTCTTCTTCCAGAGGACTGTGGTTTGATTCCTAAACTCACATAGTAAAAATCATCTGAAACTGAAGTTCTAGGATATCTGAGAATTTCCCTAGACTCTACACATACATGCTTTGAATGGGAATGCATTAAAAAGAACACTAAGCACAAGTGATAAAAAATTATGTATACATACATGAATAAAATTTTAGAAATCTATCCAGCCAGCTACTGGCAGTCCTTCAAGGTTATCTTTCATCTCTGTTGTCTGGTTAAAAGCAGTGAAAAGTTCTTAGGCTATTTCCCCATTCTCAATTATTTATAAGCCACCCATATGTATTTGTTCTATTTTGAAAGGAAATCCATGGGTGAAAAGAATTAATGTTTTGGTTTTTTTTATTTTTTACTTTGAGTGTGAGATTTTTACAGTTGTTGTAACATAGTTTCACCACATCCAGGTGACTTTAAACAAGAAAGAAGCCTGGCTCTCTCAGTTCTGAAGGCAGGAAATCTGAAATGAAGATTTTGGTAGAGTCTTTTTCTTGAATATTGTTACTCCCTCCAGTTCCAGCAGCCCCAGCTCGCCTTATCTTTTGTTAGCATAACTGCAATCTCTGTTTTATATCTTTGCTCTACAGGAGACCCCAGTGATATAGTTGATTCAGTTTACCTCCTATTGTCTGTGTGTATTGATACATAGATTTATCCCTTCTTAGGAGGACACTGCTTACATTGCTTCATTGTCTAAAGATTATCCAGGTGACTTCATTTTTACTTGATAAAAATGTCTGTCTAGACTACTTCACAGTAATGCAACCCAAAGGATGAGCAAAAATTTCAATGAATGAATTTAAGTCAGCTATTCAACTACTAACACCTAGCTCTGATTTTTTTCTTTGTCGATGGTTTTGTCACACCATTAAAATAAACAATAAACAAATATATTTTTGCCACCTATTTTCCATAAAACTTCTCAGCAAAAATTTTTTGATGAAAAACATTAGGAAATTTCATAATAATACAGAAATTAGAATTATAAGGTTGAAATTTTATATATTAGTACCGACAAGCTTTTAATGTGAATGTCACATTACTTATTATATATCTTAGAAATAAATTTCTGCAAAGAATATTGCAACTTGGCTTGCTTATAAGATAAAAACTCAAAGGTTAAATCATTAAATTTGTTAGTATATGGGTGTCTAGTCTAACTACAGGAGGCAAATGCAGGTTATAAATTTTATAAACTTCTTTCGCCTAAGATATTATTTACCTGATTATTATTCTCCTCTAAGGCTGTTATAATTTTCTTCTCTTTAAGCATAGCCATCAATAAAATAAGAATTGGGAAACAGAACTTAAAACTAGCAAGTAACATATGACTTAATTAAATCATCAGAATTGCTTTGCAAGGTTTTAGGGGCGATTACATGCAGGAGGTGCTCATGTCTATCTGTAAGCATGCTGCTTCTAGGCTACTATCAAGTATGTAAAAATGCATTTAAGGCCATTTTATAAAATGTTACCCTGTATTGTTAACCTCTAAGAGAATAGTGAAGAATAGCATCTTACTTTACCCAGCTTCACTTAGTCTTGTTCTTGCCTCTAAACTGTCACTAAAATCCCTGTGCTAAATGATGAGTCTGTGATCCATTGTGGAGCAAAATAAATTTATACTATTAATTCTACCTGAAGAAATCTCTATGAGGCAGACATTACTATCATCTACATTATCTGTAGAGTAAAACATGCAGAGATACTAAGAGAGAGACTTGTGTCCTTAGTGTTTATACCACACAACTTTGGATAAGCAGTCATCATTACTTCCTGCATCCTACCCCCAAGCCACTCTATTTATGCCACTGGCCTCAACTGTCCAACATATAAACATTTGAAAGACGATCATGACATCTGCCTCTGTATTTGTCAGACTGTAGCAAAGTCTCTCAGGAGATTGCTATATCAGGCTCCTGTCAACAAGCACTTCTTTGCATCTACAATAGTGCCTGGGTTTGGTAACTGTCTATGGAATAAATCCCCAGGTGTAGTAGTCTCTGAATGGCCTTTCATCCAGTCTATTCTATGCTTTGTCTCTGTAGTTTGTCCCTGTGAGTATTTTGTTTCCTTTCTAAGAAAAACCAAAGCACCCACACTTTAGTCTTCCTTCTTCTTGAGCTTCATGTGGTCTGTGAATTGTATCTTGGGTATTCTGAGCTTTGGGACTAATATCCACTTTTCAGTGCGTGCATACCATGTGTGTTCTTTTGTGATTGGATTACCTTACTCAGGATGATATTTTTAGTTCCATCCATTTGTCTAAGAATTTCATGAATTCGTTATTTTCAATAGCTGAGTATTTTCCATTGTGTAAATGTACCATATTTTCTGTATCCTTTTTTTCTGTTGAAGATCACAGGGTCCCCAATGGAGGAGTTAGAAAAAGGACTGAAGGAGTTGAAGGGGTTTGCAGCCCAATAGGGAGAACAATATTAACCAAACAGACCCCTCCAAGGTCCCAGGGACTAAACCACCAAACAAGGAGTACACATGGAAGGACCCATAGCTCCAGTCGCATGTGTAGCAGAGGACTACCTTATTTGGTATCAATATGGGGGATGCCCTTGTTCCTGTGAAGGCTGGATACCCTAGTGTTGGGAAATTTGAGGGTGAGGAGGTGGGAGCGGGTGGGGAAACACCATCATAGAAGCAGGGGAAGGGAATGGAGTAGGGGATTTCTGGGGTGAGGCGGGGACCATGAAAATGGATAACATTTGAAATGCAAATAAAGAAAATATCCAATAAAACAATTACTTCTTGAAAGAAAAAAGGAGAGAGAGAGAGAGAAAGAGAGAAAGAGAAAGAAAGAAAGAAAGAAAGAAAGAAAGAAAGAAAGAAAGAAAGAAAGAAAGAAAGAAAGAAAGAAAGAAAACCAATGCAATGCAATACATTGATGCTGCAGGCCGGCCGATCTGGGCCTCCCTCAACCTGTGGGAGAAACGGGGTCCTAGTCAGGTCAACAAGGTGTAGGTGAAGAATGACAAACAGAGCTGACACAAGGGTGTGTTGAATCTGAATGTATTTGTACAAGGTGAAATTCAGGCTTAAATAGCATACAGCAAGCAGGGCAGATGACAAGAGTCACTTAGGCGGGTGTGGGTTACAGCAAGGGGAGCAAGACTGAGGTCACATAGGCAAATGACTGCCACACCAAGGTTGGTAGGATCAGGTAGCCAGGTGTGAAGCAGGCAGAAGAGCAGTGGAGCCCTCCCTTCTGGGGCTATTTTGGTATTCCTATGCTAATTCCCTGGTTCTGCTGGAGGCAAGGACTTGGTGGTTCTGATCTAGCATTTCCTGCTAATTCTCTGGGTCTTGCTGGAGGCAAGCACCAGGAAGTTCCAATTCTAGCTAATATCCTTGAGTGAGAGAAACCCTTCAATTATTCTTTAGTATGTAAAACAGTTCTTTCTTCTGTGGGACTGCCCTGAGAATTCTAACTATGTTAACAGTAAACAATGGTGCCTTACTTCTGTCGCTAACTCTGAGGACATTCTATCTGATAAGGCAGATTCCATGAGAGAAATTCCAAGCTAAGGACAGCTAGGAATTGAATTAGGATATTTTGGAACATTGTGCTGGTCAGGAGACAATGCCTAATCTTAAGTTTAGCCATTAAGGAATCATTTCTTGGGGTACTTTTATGCCTAAATAAGAGGGTGTGTTGACGATTGGAAAGACTAATCTGGAACATGTCTGAATTAGGAGATGCCAGCCACTGTCTGAATACCCAGGAGGCACAAGCTCCCTTTTGGAGCCATAACGCCTCTTGTCCTTGATCAGGGTTTTACTGCAGACATAACTGGTGTAGACGAGTGGGCGTAGCACATTGACATTTTGGTCCCCTCCAAACAATATTTTTCTTAATAATAATCAAAAGATTCAGCAAATAAAGAAAACACATACTATTGGAAAACAAAATATTCTTTCCTTGGAGATTTCAATCCACGTAAACATTTTTCTTATCTATTTAATATCTTATTAATGGTGTCTTAGGGTTTTATGGCCGTGAAGAGACAGCATGACTACAGCAACTTTTATGAAGAAAAATGTTTAATTAGGGCAGGCTTACAGTTTTAGAGATTTAGTCTAATTTCATCATGGTGAGAAGCATAACAACATGCAGGCTGATGTGCTGTTGGAAAAGAAGCTGAGAGTTCTACATCATTTTTACATATAATTTTCCTTCTTGTTTATTCTTCTCTCATGTATTACCTCCATACTGCAGTTTCCTCTCTATATCTTCCCTCCAGACTCTCTCCTAAATCCCATTTCCCACAGATTCCTGCCTCCTTTATAATCCCTCATGAAAGAGTAGGCCTGCTATGGGCATCAACCAAAAATGGCATAATAAGCTACAATTAGATAAGGTACACATTCTCACATGAAGACTGTTTAAGTCAGCCTAGTGGGAGGGGAAGTTTCCCAAAGGCAGGCTGGTCAGCAAAAAGCAGGAGACTGGCTGAGACTCAAAGCCTACCCCCACAATGACACACCTTTTCTACAAAGGCCATACCTCCTAATAGTGCCACTACCTGTGGCCTAACATTCCAACACATAAGTCAATGGGTGGAGGGGGATTATTTCTATTCAAATGTCCCCAAATGGTATATCCTTTTTATTTATCTTCCAGGAACTCCTAATAAACAGAATTATTTAGGCAACATATTCATTTTAGTCAGCATACATTAATATATTTTCTCTTCTTAATCATTATTATATAAATGTGATATGCAAACCCACAAATATTACCAAAATGAATTTTAGTTTCACCAAGGCATATAAATCAGCAGAGAACACAATACTGGATGACTGCTAAAATAATTAATCTATGAAGCTATAATATGAAGGAAAGTCTCAATGGACAATTAATTAGAATAGTAAAAATTCTAAATTAATGTAGGGAAAACCCCAATAAAACATACAGAAGGAATAAAATGAAAGGGAAGAATCAGTGTGCCATTTACTCCACTTAAAATTCTATGCTAGAGACAGTTTTTTTTCTAACTTACTCTATTATTTAAATTTCTACAAATGTTTCTATATGTTGTGTGGAGAACCACATCAAGTTGGTGACAACATCGTATTATTTAAGGCAAAAAATGAGTGGGATATTCTACAACCTGGACCCTGAACCTATGATTGTGTTGCTGGATTTCTCCATTTCTCATTAATGTGAACACATCTGACAAGAAGCAGCATAAGGAATGAGATAGGTTTGCTTGTCCCACAGCACAGGGAATGCAGTCTTTCAATACAAGGAAAGCATGGTCACAAACTAGCTTCTGCCTGTGACAGCTGGAGCCAGTCCACTCACACATAGGTGGATTGAGAAGGGGAAAAAGTGGAATGCTATAAGTCAACTAGTTTCCTCTACTGCCCCTTTAAATTCAGTCTAGGAACAAAGCCCATGGGATGAGGCTACCCATATCCAGTGTGGTTTCTAGGATAATCTCAAGAAATTTCTTCATAGACACACCCCAAAATGAACCTCACTAATGTCAAAGGTGGCCTCTCTGTTCATGCAAGAGAAGAAGGGAAAATGACCATTGAATTTATTTATACTTAAAGGGGATTTTGTATTTAATTAAGTCTTAATAACTGAGAGTTTTGAAGTATTAAGATTTTCCTGGATTTCAAAAAGTAGATATATTGTAATTATTTTGTGGTGATTCCATTTTATGCAGGAAAAAAACTTGAAGTAAAGCTTAAAGTAATAAATTGGTGGCTCAGTCTGGCTGCTCTTGTGTTCCTATGTTGTCATTTTATCTCTCATTGGAAAACAGTTAGAGAAGGCATATATTCTATATTCACGTCTATACTGACAAGTCACTCTCTGTTTTATTTATATCCACTGTATTATTATAGCACTGCCAGTTATGGTTATTACCTGTATAGGCTCATTTACTTTACTTTTATTTGATTACTTCTTATAATGGCAATGTGTAGATTATATCATCAGACATGATAAATATAGAGTTAGCAATGCCTATAAATCTCTGCCCTCATTAGTAGTAATATCAAGTATCAGTTGTATTCACTTGCTATTCTTGAATATTTTGGGGATTCCTGGATGTTTGAACAAGTGAGTCTGTGATTCATATACCTTCTCTTGTGGCTGTCTTTCTTCTGCTGTTTGGCCTTGATCAAACTGATGTGATAGTTATGTGTTTATCTCATTATATTTTATATTGTTATGTTTGTTGTTATTTCTATGAAGGCTATTTTTGTCTAATAGAATGAGAAGAGGAGTGAATCAGTATATGAGGGAAAGGTGAGGAAGAACTGGGAGGAACAGAAGGAAAGTAGACTAATCAGGATGTATTGTATAAGGAAATAATCTATCTTTAATAATAGGGGGAATTAAAATGAAGGATATACTCAGTACTTAATATTCCAAAACAGTTTTAGTCTGATGACTCAAATTAGGTTAATAATTTTAGACTTAATATTTTCATAAATTTTAATGTCTTCAGTTTCTTTTAATTGTCTGTATCTACTTTTTGTTTCATATCAAATCTCTTGTAGCTCTAGTAATTTGAATGTTACTTCATGCCTCTGAAAAATCATGTTTTGAGCATGTACTAAAATATATTTTCTCATAACTTATAGAAGTTAGAGATTGTTGAAAGTTAAATTATTATTTCTTTAAATGTATGCTTTTTGTTCTTAAATATGTTAGCTTTTTATTACTTTTTATGCATATGGCAAAGAAATATGAAATTTTGGCATTTTCATACATTTGTACTTTTGTGTATTGTTCTTATTTACTCCCCTAATTACTTTTCTCACCACTTCCACTGGCCCTAATTATCTGGTGGCTTGAGACAGGCCATTTTATTGTCAGTTTTTTATTGTCTCCCCCTTAGCACTTAGGGACTTCCTAACAGTGTTTGTATAGCTGCAGTTCTTCTTAGTCTTTAAGTTGAGGCTCCCTGTGGCCTTGTACACTGGAGCCCTGTGACTTGGCTCTATTTGTTCAGAAACCAGTTCTCCTCCTCCCTCTTAGACTTACATTATTTGTGTGTGTGTGTGTGTGTATTTTATTTGAGAATTTTTTAAATTAATAGTGGATTTTTGTCTTTTATATTGTGTGTCATGTTGTGGGAGTTTTGGTTGCCTGCTTTCTGCTCCTGGCCTGTTGCATACATGTATCTGCCCAGGAGCTATCTCAGATCTGAGAATAGAAAACTAGAAAACACATACACACACACACACACACACACACATACACACACAAACACCAGTTATTCTTAAAATGCCTTGGCCAAGTCAATGACTGGGTACTTCTTTATTTCATTTTATTTTTATTAATCATTTTATTTGTTTAAATTTCAAACGTTGTTGCCCTTCCCAGTGTCCCTCCATGAACCCTCCCACCCATCCCACTTTTGCATCTAAGAAGGTTCTCCCCTCACCCACTCACCCATTCCTGCCTCACCTCTACCATCAGCCTAATCTTGGTCCAAAGGACCAAGGGCATCCCTTCCCACTGATGCCAGGCAAGGCCATCCTCTGCTACATATTTAGCAGAAGCCACAGGTCCCTCCATGTGTACTCTTTGGTTGGATGTTTAGTACCTGGGAGCTCTGAGGGTGTCCAGTTAGTTGATATTGTTGTTCTTTCTATGGGGTTGCAAACCCCTTAAGATCCTTTATTCCTTCCCCAACTCTTCCATTATGGTCCCAGGGCTCAGTCCAATGGTTGCATATGAGTATCGGCATCTGTCTTAGTTGCTGGAAAAGCTTCTCAGAGGTCAGCTGTACCAGGCTCCTGTCTGGAAGCACATGTTGGCATCAGCAATAGTGTCAGAGTTTGCTGTCTGTAGATGGAATGGATCTCACTGTGGGGTAGTGTCTGGATGGCCTTTCCTTTAGTCTATGCTCCATTTTTGTCCTTGAGTTTCCATGTGTATCTTTTGGGTTCTGGGTTACCTCATTTGGGATGACATTTTCTAGTTCCACCCATTTGCCTGCAAAATTCATGAAATCCTCATATTTTCCTTCTATTATTATTAAGCATTCCATTTGTTTACATTTCAAAAGATATCTCACTTCCCCATCCTCCATCCACCAACCCCTCCATCCAATCCATTTCCCAGTTACCCCTCTGCTACTCTTCCCATCTCACATCTGCCTTCCTTTTGCCTGTATGAGAGTGTTTCCCCACCACACATACTCTCTAGCCCCACCACTCCAGCATCCTTCTATTCTGGGGCACCAAACCTCCAGGACTCCAAGAGCCGCCCCTCTCATTGCTGTTAGGCAAGGCCATCCTCTGCTACATATGAATCTGGAGTCATAGATTCCTCTAGGTACACACCTTGGTTGGTGGTCTAGTCTCTGGGAGAACTGGGTGGTCAGGGCAGCCTATGTTGTTCTTCCAGTGGGTTTGCAATCCACCTCTACTCCTCCAGTCCTTCTGCCAGTTCCACATCAGGTTCGCTGAGTTCAACCTGATGGTTGGCTCTAAGCATCAGCCTCTGCATTGGACAGTTGCTGGTGGGACCTGCCAAGGAACTGCCACACCTGGCTCCCCACTTGACTATGGAAACAATGTTTGGTTGGGTCTGCTAATATGATGGATTCCCAGGTGGGAATTCCCCAGCTATTCCCCAGCTGACCCTTCCTTTATTCTCTGTTCCATTTTTTTTGTCACTATTCTGCCTTTGGACAGGAACATTTCTGGGCTAAAAATGTTTAGATGGGTGGGTGACTCCATCCCTTGATCTGGGGCTGTTCCTATCTACTGGAGGTGGTTTCCCCCTTCTCTGTGCATTATGGCTAAAATCAATCACTATGGGTCCTAGGAGCCTCCAGTGGCTATCTCCAATTCCTCATGCCCCCTGCTACCACTTTTTATTCGATTTCCTGACCCTCTGTACCTCTCTCACGTCTCCTCCAGAATCTGATACTGCCATCTTTATTTCCTCTTCCTTCATTCTCCCTCCCTTATTCCCCTCTACTTCCATCTCCAACAATCATCCTGTCCCCACCTCAATGCATGAATGAAGCATCCAACCCTGGTCTTCCTTCCTTCTATGCTCCATATGTTCTGTAGGTTATATCATCGGCATTGTAAGCTTTTGGCTCAGTATCCACTTATTAGTGAGGACAGATCATGTGTGTTATTTTGTGTCTGAGTTATCTCACTCAGGAAGATATTTTCTCGTTCCATGCATTTACATGTGAATTTCTTGAAGTCATCACTTTTAATTGCTGTATAGTACTCCATTGTGTATATGTACCACATTTTCTTTATCTATTCATTTGTTGAGGAACATCTGTTTTTTGTTTGTTTGTTTATTTTGTTTTGTTTTCTAGCTTCTGGCTATTATAAATAAGGCTGATATGAACATAGTGGAGCATATGTCCTTGTTATATGATGGAGAATCTTTTGGGTATATACCCAAGAGCAGGAGTAGTAGATCTGGGTGTTCAGATAGAACTAATTCAAATTTCCTCAGGAACCGCCAGACTTATTACCAAAGTGGTTTTACTAGCTTGCTGTTCCACCAGCAATACGAAGTGTTCAACATCTTTAGTCATCAGGGAATTGCAAATCAAAACAAGCCTGAGATTCCTTCTCACAACATTCAGAATGGCTAAGATCAAAAATGCTGGTGACAGCAGATGTTGGCGAGGATGTGGAGACTGGGCCCTTCCAAATCTTTCCCTGCTATCCCAGGCCCATCTGGGAGCGTGGCCAACTGCAACTCTCAGTATGTCCCGCTCCATATTCAGTCATTGGCTACTGGCAACTTTATTGATAGATCAAAACCTAATTGAGTGCTAGGACCTTTAGTATATGTAAACACAAATTCCTGATTAAATCAAAGCATCAAAACCACCCTTTACATCTCTTTTACTGTTATACCTCATGTGTGTGTTTGGGAGGGAGGGGTCATGTTACAATAGATATTTAGTATGTTAGAAAATTTTCAATATTTTTTGTGTGTGTATGTGTGGTTTTTTTTTTTGTTAATCTTTTCAGGCCAACTTGTTAAATTCTGCATATTTTCACAAAAATGACACACTTTCATTTTTTTCCTCTTGGAGGCCTATTCTTTTGTGAAGAGAAAATAAAGGGAGTGTGGATCTGGAGGAGAGGGGACATGTAAAGAAGGTAGGAGTGGAGCAAGGGGAAGCCATGATTAGGGTGTATTTTATGGAATCTATTTTCAATGAAAATGAGTGTAAAATAAATAAATTTTAAAAAAGACTGACTACAAACCATTGTGTACATAGAACACTTCCTTTATTCAGTCACCTGTCCTTAGATATGTAGGCTGATATCATGCTTTCTACTGTGAATAATGCAATAATGAATACAGTGGTGCAGTGTCTCCATGGTGTGCAGAAATAAAAAATATGGTGGCTCTGATGTTTCTGATTTTATTATTTTGAGGATTATATTTTTGTTTTCAAAATGTATCAGGGCATTTTAACAGGAAGACAGGAAGATCAATGGTCAGTCTACATATCTGACAATGTTCTTGTTGCCCCACAAAGTTTGAAATTCACAAAACCATAGCAGATACACAAAGATGTCTATAAATCTCATATGAAGATAATGCTGTGAATTTTTACTGCAGTTGAAGTGTGTATAAGACAGCAATACATGTTAACATTTGGTAGTGGCCATTCATATTTAAGTTAATTAATATTATGACTGATGACTACTTGTAACTCAAATGATAAAAGGTGATCTGGGATAAATCAAAGTGAAAGTAATTATTTACTCTTTTGAATATTCAACACTTTCTGTATTCATTGATTGACATTCTGAATTGTCAGTTTACACCTAGAGATATAGTTTTAGTGTTAATTTATTTGTTACATTATAAAGCAAACTATTTATCTTGTTCATTTCTATTGATTCTAACATACATGTATTGGAAATAAAAAATCTGTGGATTTATATAAATCATACCTAAGTTTTATTATTTTATAAATTTCATTATCATAAATTTTTAAGTAGTTTTCAATCCTTGTACTCATGTGATGCTAGGAAGGTTGGATAATTTGCATAAATATCTTATGATCACTCTGCTGATATATAAACATGAAATTCATGCAGTCCAAATATTTCCCTGAATAATATAAATAACTAGCTTATTTAAACTTACTTAAATGATTCCCAATATCTAGACATTTCCATTCTATAAAAAATATCACTCTGTTATTTTATACAGAATTACATGATTATTGCTTTAACTGCAAAATGTGTCAGAAAATTTTAGCTGCATGATTTTTCCACAATGTTATTCAGTTGAAGAAGTAACATTGTAAAAGATAATGTTACTTAGAAGACATAAAATATTCACTCAAAAAAAGCCATGGCATTGAAATAAGACATATCTATTTGTTGAAGAAAGTATTAAATTTCAAACTGTAAATAGTTAAGCAAATAATTTTTTAAAATGACATGATTAGGCATGGGTAGATGCACTTTAAAAGTGTCTTTAACTGTAATTAGGGATTGTCACACTCAGTCATCTCAGAGAAAGCACTAATGATCATCTGTCAAATTTTCATGTCTTGAAAAATAAACATTGCAAAGAAGCAAACAGGTTTTCCTACTGAAAATACATTAAATGTTAAAAATTATGTATGCAGCAAGACTCCCCCTTCAAATACTTGTACTATATGCATATGAGCTTTAATGAAATTTATTTGTATATATATTTTTAATCTTGACAGATTTTCAAATGAATATGCCCTTAATATGTGGATATCAGCAGTTTTTCAAGAAAGGGAAGTGGTCATTTCCTGTCAACTTCCAGAATACATGTCAGCTAGACCCTGACAAATCAGCCAGTCTGATTGACCACTTTCATATATACTGTGTAAATTCCCTATGCAATAAAAGTGCTCTGTCAAATGAGGAAAATCAAATGCAATGAGATGTTTAATTAAAGCATTTATTTCCACAGAAGTAGGATTGTTTTGATGATTAAAATGTTAATCTTGAGAAAATAAAGTTATTCATATTAAATAATTAAAATAAAAGAATTAAAACATAAATAAATATAGTCATTTAAATTATAGCATTCTATATGTTTAAATGAAATATTTCAATACCAATCATTTACTTAGTCTAACATCTTTTAATGAAGCACTTCTATTTTCTTATCCAAGCAAAATTATATATAGTGATGGTAAGTGCACTATCATCAGATGAATAAAAAATTCAGCCTGATACAGTAATGTCTATAACTCTGGCTTGTGTGACATCTCCATTTTATTCAACAACTTCTTGACTTATAATTTACTTCTTATGAATGATGTTGTCAGAAGTTTCCTTCTATTTGTCAGATCTTACAGCTTAGCCTCAGAGCCTAGCAAAATAACAAAAGAATGTGTGATCTAACCCCTGTAGAATATTCATGTGATGCTGTTTTTTGTGTAGATGGTAGACAGAAGAACACACTTTATTTTAACAGACTCTATTGGTATTTTTGTGTTTTAACCTCTGTGTTGTTCAGATATGTGTTTTACCCAGATTCCCACTGAGCTCCTTCTTCAAGTGTTATATCCTTGGACTTTGCATTTTAAACCATAGCTAATGATTACCATATAGATTTTAGTGATACTTACATGAAAAACACACACACATCTTGTCTGGCATAAATTAGGATTCTCTGGACATTTCAATAAATTATTACATACACGTCCTTCAAGGCTTAGATATTTCTCACATTTCTGAACACTGAAAGATCTAGAGTATGGGTGACAATGTGGCAGGTCTGAAGAGGAGTTCTGTCTACTTCCTATAGGCAATGGTCTTTTACGCAGATAAGTGCACATACAAGCACACTTACATACACTCATACTAAATATATACATGTATACATGTGTATATAACAACATTTATATGTGCTTATATATCAACACATATACATATATACATCCATAGATAGAAAGTGAACAATTTCATAACTTACAGACTTTTTTTCCTCATTATTTAATAATTCATTTTCCAAATCCCCACCTCCAAATGCTATTACTTTTATAGATGAGAGCTCATTCTTTTCAAAATGCCCACTTTTTAAACTTATACAAGATGCAGAGATTTCTATTCATAATTCAAAGTTCTTAGTGTCTAGTATCATTGATGAGAACTTTTAGATGTTCTTTAAACTGAACACTTATCAAAAACTATGCAGACTTCCAGAATTTTCATAGTTGTTCATTATAATGGACACACACAACTTTAAAGATGTAAAGATATTTTTTTTT
Source organism: Mastomys coucha (assembly GCF_008632895.1). NCBI lineage: Eukaryota > Metazoa > Chordata > Mammalia > Rodentia > Muridae > Mastomys > Mastomys coucha. Next base: position 57,903,612 of record NW_022196903.1, read on the forward strand.
CAGAAGCAGTCAAAAGCATCTTATACATTATGTTTCTATGGTAAGAATAGCTAATATAATCTTGGATTTTTAAAGGGTGCCATGAATTCCTAGGTAAAACATGTGATATGTACAAGATCCTTTACTTCACATTGAAGGATTATTTTAAACCAACCTTCCTATATATTAGTATCCCAATTGATCTCAGCTTATTCTACTTATCTGCTGAGCCTATTCAGGTTCTTTAACAATGCAAGGGAATCCCTTTGTTAAAACCTTTCTCAGGTGCTAATAGCTGTTCTTTGAATTAGTGACCTAAGGAAAGTAAACAGAACTTCACCAAGATACTCTCTTCCTCAGATGAAACACATTTTGCATTAGAATCTGGCATTATTGTGTGCAAAGCTTATATGAGCTGTACTGTCCTTGTGGTATACATGGTCATCATAAAACTCTTTAGAAAATGAAACTGAACTGTAATATAGACAGAGAAGCTGTAATCTAAACAATTGGCAAATAAAAATCTAGTATTAAAGTAGTGGAAGGTTAGCTGGAAGTAATTAGGACTTGAAGTTGTGAAGGGAAAGCAAGTGGAAGGAGTAGAGTTGCTATTTAGAGGTTAGGTATACCTCATTAAGAAACTCCTAGTATGATGTGGGGTGTACAGACAAGCCTCATTTCAGCAAGTATGAGCAAGGTGCTGTGGAAGTAGATCTTTATTTTAACTCCCACCCCACCTTCACTCTGTGGATTTCAAAGGAGCCAGGCATAGGAACTGTCCAAATTAGCACTTCTGCTGTGATCCAACACCTGCAGACAGGCCAGGGGAATCCTGAATGGATTCACAGGTAGAGCTCTACAAGCCATCTGAGACAGCACAGGAAAAACCATTCTCATGGTGAAGCTGCCTTGGTCCTAGAAGGAACTACCCATACAGAGCATTGTACCTTAGAACTCACAGGAACTCCTCTATACTAGTTTCTGGGGGGTCAGATTCTATAAACCATGATTCTTTTGTGTCGGGAATGGGGAAAAAGCATACATGGCATAATGTTTTTGTGCACTGCTGAAAGTGTTTCCTTGTGGTATTCAAATGTTAATTTTTCACCTTGAGGAGAGGAAGCCTGAAGTACAAATATTAAGAGGATTTTGGCTGAGAGGTAGCCAGATTAGTTTAGAAGATTAAAATAGATCAATGGCTGCCCAAGGTATTAAGATAACACTTGCTCTTTGTCATTATTGGGGAAGTAATTAGGATTGAGAAAAACAATTACCAAATAATTTTCCAAATAAACTTATGTCAAAGATTTCTGTTACATACATACAATAGGGTCCTGCTGTTGAGCTACATTATAACTGAGAGAAAAGCCTCATCCTTATACTGTTACTTGAGTGTCTCCTAGTAACAAAGGCTGAAGAACATAGATGTTGAAAAAAGGACACCCATCTGGAGGTGGGGATTTGGAAAATGAATTATTAAATAATGAGGAAAAAAAAGTCTGTAAGTTATGAAATTGTTCACTTTTTGTTTTAAAAACTGCATATTTTACATAAAAGTGATTAAAATATTTCAATATGTTCCTTTCCATCATTAAATTCTCTTCACATTGATTTAAGTTGTTAGATCTTTTTCATAAGTAATGTGTCACTAAAATTAAAACCACTGTCTGATGAGTGTTCATCTCCTCCAAGTAGACATGAGTATTTTGCATATGTATTAGTAAAGAAATTTAGCCATGAGGAGAGAAATCTTTTGTGGCCATATTGTCCTGAGCATGCCCACTTTACAAACTAACCATGCTTGAGCCAAACATTGCTTTTATGGAAGCCTAAAGTATTTACAAATTAATAAAATGTGCCCACAAAAATTGAAATCTATCTTAAAGATCAGAAACACAAATGACAAATCTCAATTGTTAAGTTTTTTTCTTTTTCTTTTTACTACTTTTGAAAAGAAAATGACAAACTTTGATTTTCTTTTAATGAAGCTAGAGATAAGTATGGAAATTGTATAATGTTATCTTTTCAAAGAGTCACTCAATTGGACTGCCTATAATTTAGTTTTATTAAAAATATGACTATTTAGTGATGTTGCTACATATTTCCTTGATGAAAAGGTAAACTACAGGGCTCATCATAATAAAGATCAGGATTCATTAACAACTAACATAAGGCAATGATAGTTTACATACGAAATTTGGTTATGTAAAAATAACAAGTGATATAAATATTGTTTGAGGAAAAAGTGGTTAAAGAAGTATCATGCATGAATTCTAGCATGATTCCAGAATTCTAGATTAGAATCTTACGTGTTTATACAGTAGATGGAAGAAATAATTTACCTTTAAAACATAGATAACTCTGTGAAATTGTAATTTATTTTATTTTATTAGGTATTTTCTTTATTTACATGTCATACAATATCTCGTTTCCCAGTTTCCCCTCCAAAAAAACCCCAAAACTCCAAAAACCAAAAGGAACAAGAACAACTCACTGTATGCTACACCCTCCCCATGCTTGCCACCCCACCCTCTCCTGCTTACTGGCCCTGGCATTCCACTACACTGGGGCATAGAACCTTCACAGGGCCAAGGGCCTCTCCTCCCATTGATGACTGACTTGGATATCCTCTACTATACATATGCTGCTGGAGCAATTAGTCCCACTGTACTGGCTACTTTTGTGTGTCAACTTGACACAGGCTGGAGTTATAGAAGGGAGCTTCAGTTGGGGAAGTGCCTCCATGAGGTCCAGCTGTGGGGCATTTTCTCAATTAGTGATCAAGGGGGTAGGGCCCCTTGTGGGTAGTCTTGGCTCCCTGGGCTGGAGGTCTTGGGCTCTATAAGAGAGCAGGCTGAGTAAGCTGGGAGAAGCAAGCCAGTAAAGAACATCCCTCCATGGCCTCTGCATCAGCTCCTGCTTCCTGACCTGCTTGAGTTCCAGTCCTGACTTCCTTTGGTGATGAACAGCAATATGGAAGTAAGCCAAATAAACCCTTTCCTCCCCAACTTGCTTCTTGGTCATGATGTTGTGCAGGAATAGAAACTTTGACTAAGATACCCACCATGTGTACTCTTTGGTTGGTGGTTTAGTCTCTGGGGGCTCTGAGTGTACTAGTTAGTTCATACTGTTGTTCATCCTAAGGGGCTGCAAACCCTTCAGCTAGTTTCTCTAGCTCCTCCATTGGGTACCCTGTACTCAGTTGTACGGGGCTGTGAGCCTCTACTTCTTTCTGTATTAGTCAGGTACTGTCAGAGCCTCTCAGGAGACAGCTATATCAGGCTGGATTGTCCTTCCTTCAGTCTCTGCTCCATAGTTAGTCTCTGCAACTCCTTCCATGGGTATTTTGTTCCTACTTTTAAGAAGTAATGAAGTGTCCACATTTTGGTGTTTCTTCTTCCTGAGTTTCTTGTGGCTTGTGGATTGTACTTTGTGTATTCCAAGCTTCTGGGCTAATATCCACTTATCAGAGAGTGCATACCAAGTGTGTTCTTTTGTGATTGGGTTACCTTACTCAGGATTATATTCTCCAGATCCATCCATTTCCCTAAGAATTTCATACATTCATTGTTTTTAATAGCTAAGTAGCACTCCATTGTGTAGATGTACCACAATTTCTGTATCCACTCCTCTGTTGAGGGACAGCTGCATTTTTCCCAGTTTCTGGCTGTTATAAATAAGCCTGCTATGAACATAGTGGAGCATGTGTCCTTATTACATGTTGGAGCATGTAATATGCCCAGGGGTGGCATACCTGGGTCCTCTGGTAATTCTATGTCCAATTCCTGAGGAACAGCCAAACTGATTTCCAAAGTGGTTGTACCAGCTTGCAGTCACACTAGCAAGGAAGGAGTGTTCCTCTTTCTCCACAACCTCTCCAGCATCTGCTGTCACCTGAGTTTTTATCCTAGCCATTCTGACTGGTGTGAGGTGGAATCTCAGGGTTGTTTTGATTTGCATTTCCCTGACGACTAAGGATGTCGAACGTTTCTTTTGGTGCTTCTCAGCCATTTTGTATTCCTTAGTTGAGCATTCTTTGTTTAGCTCTGTACCCCATTTTTAATAGGGTTATTTGGTTCTCTGGAGTCTAACTTCTTGAGTTATTTGTATATATTGGATATAAGACCTCTATCAGATATAGGATTGGTAAAGATCTTTTCCCAATATGTTGGTTGCTGTTTTGTCCTGTTGACAGTGTCTTTTGCCTTACAGAAGCTTTGCAACTTTATGAGGTCCCATTTCTCAATTCTTGATCTTAGAGCATAAGCTTTTGTGTTCTGTTCAGGAAATTTTCCCCTGTGCTTATGTGCTCAAGGCTCTTCCCCACTTTCTTTCTATTAGTTTCAGTGTATCTGGTTTGATGTGGAGGTTCTTGATCCACTTGGACTTGAGCTCTGTACAAGGAGAAAGGAAAGGATCGATTTGCATTCTTCTACATGTTAACTGCCAGTTGAGCCAGCACCATCTGTTGAAAATGCTGTCTTTTTTCCACTGGATAGTTTTAGCTCCTTTGTCAAAGATCAATGACCATAGGTATGTGGGTTCATTTCTGGGTCTTCAATTCTTTTCCATTGATCTACCTGCCTGTCACTGTACCAATACCATGCAGTTTTTATCACTGTTGCTCTGTAGTACAGCTTAAGGTCCAGGATGGTGATTCCACCAGAAGTTCCTTTATTATTGAGAAGAGTTTTGGCTGTCCTGGGTTTTTTTGTTGTTCCAGATGAATTTTCAAATTGTTCTTTCTAAATCTGTGAAGAATTGAGTTGGAATTTTGATAGGGATTGCATTGAATCTGTAGATTGCCTTCAATAAGGTATGCTGTCAAATTGCTGGTGTATGCACTCTCCAGTTTCTTTTTGGAGGCACTTAAAGCTATTAGTTTTCCTCTTAGGAATGCTTTCATTGTGTCCCACAAGTTTGGGTATGTTGTGGCTTCATTAAATTCTAGAAAGTCTTGAATTTCTTTCTTCATTTCTTCCTTGACCAAGTTATCTTTGAGTAGAGTGTTGTTAAGCTTCCATGTGTATGTGGGCATTCTATTGTTTATGTTTTTATTAAGGAGCAGCCTTAGTCCATGGTGATCTGATAGGATGTAAGGAATTATTTCAATCTTCTTGTATCTGTTGAGGCCTGATTTGTGACCAATTATATGGTAAATTTTGGAGAAGGTACCGTGAAGTGCTGAGAAGAAGGTATATCTTTATGTTTTAGGATAAAAAATTCTGTAGATCTGTTAAATCCATCTGTTTCATAACTTCAGTTAGTCTCACTGTGTCTTTGTTTAGTTTCTGTTTCCATGATCTGTCTATTACAGAGAGTGGAGTATTGAAATCTCCCAAAATTATTGTGTGTGGTGCAATGTGTGCTTTGAGCTTTAGTAAAGTTTCTTTTATGAATGTAGATGCCTTTGCATTTGGAGCATAGAGGTTCAGAATTGAGAGTTCATCTTGGTCGGTCATAACTTTGATGAGTAGGAAGTGTCCCTCCTTATCTTTTTGATCACTTTAGGATGAAGGTTGATTTTATTAGATATTAGAATGGCTACTCCAGCTTTTTTCTTGGGATCATTGGCGTGGAAATTTTTTTCCATCCTTTTATTCTGAGGTAGTATCTGTCTTGTCACTGAGGTAGGTTTCCTGTATGCAACAAAATATTGGGTCCTGTTTATGTACCCAAGCTGATAGTCTACGTCTTTTTATTTGGGAATTGTGTCCAATGATATTAATTGATATTAAGGAAAAGTAATTGTTGCTTCCTGTTATTTTTGTAGTTAGAGTTGGAATTCCATTCATGTGTCTATCTTCTTTTAGTTTTGTTGGAAGATTACACTTTTTCTTTTTCAGGGATGTAGTTCCCCTCCTTGTGTTGGAGCTTTCCATTTATTACCCTTCGAAGAGCTGGATTTGTGGAAATATATTGTGTGAATTTGGTTTTGTCATGGAGTACTTTGATTTCTCCATCTATGGTAATTGAGAGTTTTTCTGGGTATAATAGTCTGGTTTGGCATTTGTGTTCTCTTAGGATTTGTAAGTCATCAACTCATGATCTTCTGGCTTTCATAGTCTCTGGTGAGAAGTCTGGTGTAATTCTGATAGGTCTGCCTTTATATGTTACTTGACCTTTTTCCTTCACTGCTTTTAGTAATCTTTTTTTGTTTTGTGGATTTGGTGTTTTGGCTATTATATGGCAGGTGGAATTTCTTTTCTGGTCCAATCTATCTGGAGTTCTATAGACTTCTTGTATGTTCATGGACATCTCTTTCTTTAGTTTAGGGAAGTTTCCTTCTATAAATTTGTAGAAGATATTTACTGGCCCTTTAAGTTGGAGGTCTTCACTCTCTTCTATACCTATTATCCTTAGGTTTCGTCTTCTCATTGTGACCTGAATTTCCTGGATGTTTTGGGTTAGGAACTTTTTGCATTTTGTGTTTTCTTTGACTGTTGTGTCAATGTTTTCTATGGTATCTTCTGCCCCTGAGATTCTCTCTTCTATCTCTTGTATTCTGTTGGTGATGCTTGCATCTATGTTTCCTGACTTCTTTCCTAAGACTTCTATCTCCAGAGTTGTCTCTCTTTGTGATTTCTTAACTGTTTCTACTTCCATTTTTTTGTTCCTGGATGGTTTTTTTCAATTCCTTCACCTGTTTGTGCTTTCCTGTTATTCTTTAAGGGATTTTTGTGTTTTCTCTTTAAGGGCTTCTACTTGTTTACTCGTGATCTCCTGTAATTCTTTAAGAGATATTTTTGTTTCCTCTTTAAGGGCTTGTACCTCTTTACCTGTGTTTTCTTTAAGGGAGTTATTCATGTCCTTCTTAAATTCCTCTATCACCATCATGAGATTTGATTTTAGATCCAAATATTGCATTTCCTGTGTTTTAGGACATCCAGGACTTGCTGTGGTTGGAGTACTAGGTCCTGATGAAGACAAGTAGTCTTGATTTCTGTTAGTAAGATTCTTGCATTTGCCTTTTGCCATCTGTTGATTACTGGTGTTAGATGTTCTTGCTGTCTCTGGCTGGAGCTTGTTCCTCCTGTGGGTCTGTAAGCCTGTTTCAGCACTTCTGGGAGATCAGCTCTCCTGTAGTAAAACCTGGATGCAGATGGCAGTGGATCAGTTGTTCCTCCTGAGTCCTGGGGTCAAAACACACCCTGGAGTCAGGATCTCCACTTATTGGAAAGGTGCACAGAGGGCTGTGGTTCTGTTTTTCCTCCTAGGTGTGGTCTGAGTTAGAAAGGATCCTGACCTGGCTGCCCTGACTCTTTTGAGGCCTGTGCCTCCTGGCTGGTCCTGCCTTAGAAATCATGAAATTGTAATTTTAATACTAATTTGCCTAAGGTGTCCATAGGTCTAGTGAACTATGTCATACAAAGTGACCAGTTCAGTAATAGCTTAAAAAAATGAGCTTGTTTTAAAAACAATATAATAATCAAAACTGTATGCAAATAATGGTGACAGGAAGTCCCAGCATCTCCAGTATGCATTCTTCTTAGGTCAGGAAATTTGAGTTGCAGTTCATGCTTTCCTACGTGTTACTTCTGTGTGTACCACCTAAGCATTTATTTATGTTTACCTAGTTGAGCATTTATTTATGTTTACCTAGTTGTCATACAAAATTTATTTGTAGTGTTGAGGCCTGTTAGTCACTATTCACTATAACCTGTGTAAAGCCCTCACTATCCCAGTTTCTCTTCCTAGAATAAACTAGTATTCAAAAATTTACTCCTGAAGTCATAAGTGATGTGGTTATAGTATTATAAATTCCACCTTCTACTTTGCATTCTATTTGGCTGATGAATTCCAAAGGTTCAAATATGAATCCCATATTCAATTTCAGGATGAAAGTATTATTAGCTTTCAATTACCTTTACATTCAGACAGCATTTCAAAAGGAAAATGGCATTTGAGATGGTGTTAGGAGGTTACGATGGGATTTTGACATCTGGAGGTAAAATGAGAAAAGGCAGCAGGCTCATTTTCATAAGAGATATTTTGCTTATTCTAAATGGATAATTAATAGTCTGACTTGATAAATCACTTGCAAATTATATTGCTCACAAAGTTATTAGCTATTTAATTATCATTAAGCTTTATTTAGTTTTAAATATGTGGACGAGTGGAAATATACATGCAGAAATCAGAGGATCCTTCTTTAACTAGCTGGATGTTACTCTATCTGACTGGCACCTCTTACTCTCATAGAACAAAATGGTTCCCTGGAAGTGTTTTATTACCTCTTATAATCTACCTGGTTGTAGAAAGTAAACAAGAAGCTTATATAAGACATTTCATATCTGACTTTCAACATCCAATTTTTATAATACTTGTTTGATATGAAACATCTTTTCATAAATTTTTGTGATTTCAATAGCATTGTACTTTATTGTAATTTCAATAATATTATTGTATCTGTACTTATCTATTGATTGCTATATGCTTTATAATACTTTCCAATTATATTTTATATTTCTTATTTTCATGTATACACATTAATTACAGTGGTCTTTCTCAATTTTTATAGGTAATTCATGTGATTGATGTCTCAAATATTTATTTTGTCTCATGCTATTTGCCAGTTTTACACATATGCATCAGGAAAGTTTAAAAGCTTAACACAGAACTCTACTGTTTAGAGAATTAGCAGACATCTACCAACATTTGCCAACCTAGATTCTTTTTTTTATCAATTATTTTTTATTAGATATTTTCTTTATTTACATATAAATTTCTCCATTCCCAGTTTCCCCTCCAAAAAACAAAGAAACAAACAAAAACAACAAAAACAATCCCCTATTGCCTCCCCCCTGCCCATGCCTGCCACCCCACCCTCTTCCACT
>NW_022196903.1:57912437-57933879 GCF_008632895.1 Mastomys coucha
ATGTGGAGGTCCCTGATCCACTTGTACTTGCGCTTTGTACAAGGAGAGAGGAATGGATGGATTTGCATTTTTCTACATGTTAACCTCCAGTTGAGTCAGCACCATCTGTTGAAAATGCTGTTTTTTTTCCACTGGATGGTTTTAGCTCCTTTGTCAAAGATTAAGTGACCATAGGTACGTGGGTTCATTTCTGGGTCTTCAATTAGGTTCCATTGATCTACCTGCCTGTCACTGTGCCAGTACCATGCAGTTTTTATCACAATTGCTCTGTAGTACACCTTAAGGTCTGGGATTGTGATTCCACCAGAGGTTCCTTTATTGTTGAAAATAGTTTTGGCTATCCAACCTATATTGTTAGTATTCTTTAAACCATGAAAGATTTAAAAACACATGGTCATGCATCTATATCAAATTCTTATGAAATGAACACTAGAAGTGATTCCTGGCATCTAAATGTCTTGAGTGCCTTTATGTTAACTTTTGTGAAGTCAGTATTAGGAATGATAGAACTGGATGGAGTAAGGAACATGTTAATCTCGATATTTCAAATGATAAATAGTGTTACAAAGGGAACATTATGTAGAAAATTTAAGGATGTAACATTGGGTGAGTAAGGACATTGAGGGTTGATGTGGGAAGAAATGAAGAAGAAGGAAAGTATGAAAAATGCATTATATGATTTCTTAAAAATTACTTAAATTATTATTTTTTAAATCATCTGCAAGATAAACTACCATATATCTCATTCAAGGTGCCTTTGATGGTCGGTAATGACTAAATTCTAAATCCCTAACATTGCCTTTTATTATGTAAATTGGGATATATATATGTATATGCTTTATATTTATATACATAAATATTAGTTTTAAATTAAAAATGCAAAATGTACATATTTATACTGTTGAAATATACTCACTAAATGCTATACTATATTATTACTATAATAGTGTCAGTTATAAAAACAAACAGCCATAGAGCTTTGTTTTATAACAAGGAGCTTATAAACTTTTAAAATGTGTCTGCTCATGTCATCTCTGCATTAAGTAGTCCTTGATACTAATTAAATAATGTCTTATAAATTCTCAGTATTCCGTAATGAATAGAAGGAGAAAGCGTGATGACTTTTCATAACATCTGAATAATTATATGAAGTACAATGTGCCTTGTTTTGAATTCGATCATCAATGGGAGGAGAGGACCTCAGCCCTGTGAAGGTTCTGTGCCCCAGTGTGGGGGAATGCCAGGGCCTATAAGCAGGAGAGGGTGGGGTGGCAGGCATAGGGAGTGGGGAGGCAGCTGGGGTTTGTTTTTGTTGTTTTCGTTTGTTTCTTTGTTTTTTAGACGGGAAACTGGGAAGGGAGAAATTTACATGTAAATAAAGAAAATATCTAATAAAAATAATAATAATAAAAAAAAGAATCACATAATTTTCAGATACACAGAGTTTTTGTTTGTGTCAACCAGTGTTATGGGACAATTTATACTCCTCAGATGCTAATGATCTTGATATAAGCCAAAAGGGAGAATTAGAGAGAAAAGATTTGTTTTTTACTTATTTGCATTCTATCTCAACTAATATTTTGATTCTTTCCACATCTTGAAATATGGAAATCAATAGAATCGGTATGGTCTCATGTTGGGTGAAGGTTGTGACAAGAACTTATTTCAACCTATAACATAATGCTTATTTATGGCACATGGCAATGGGATATATGGACATTCTAGAAATGAAATATTGTTTATATAAATCAATGGAACTAACCCCTGAGTTACAAGTGTCCAAGCCTAAGGAATTTTGAAATTCTAAGCAAAGGACAGAAGATCTTTACAAACAACAATACCCCACAGTCAAGTGAGCACTTTATCAGTTTGGTATCTTAGTTACTCTCCTATTGTTGTGACAAGACATCATAACAAAAGCAAATTATAAGCAAAGTAATAAATTCCAGACTTGAGAACATGTTCAGAGTTGAGTTCATGTACATTCTGGTGAGGCACATAGCAGCAGACAGGTCCTGATGATGCTAGAATGGTACCAGAGAGCACACATCTGATCCACAAGCCTGATGAAGAGAGAGATCTAACTGTAGTGGTATGGCTTTTTGATAGCAGAAAGTGCACCTCACAGTGATACAGCTCCTCCAACAGGGCCATAATGCCTAATGCGTCCCACAAAGTTTTAAGTGTAGAACAAGTATTTAAATATAAGAATGTATGGGGGCCATTCTCATTCTAACCGCCCCACCTAGACAAGTCAAGACACTATCATCAATAAACTAGAAGTAAAGAGAGAATAAAGGGAGGATGGGAGGGAGACTTTGTGACTCCTGTTGTGTCATGATTGACTTGAGTGGTCTTTAAGTTATAAAGTTATAAAGGTTCTTTGTAATGGTCTAGAAGCTCTGGAGCTGTGAGGTCCCCTGCTCTATCTTGAATGTATTCTTTATACTACACAATTGATATTTCAAGGAATAATGTTGGGGTAACAAATGTGTCCAACATTCTTTCCCTGGTTACAATTTTACTAACATAACCATTCACTGAAATGTTTACATTATAACTAATTCAGTTTACTGTAAATTACAAGAATTGTACCTCTTATGTTAATGTCAAATCAAGTTCTATGTCTTAAAGTGCAAAAACAAGTTAACTTACGTACTGTGCCCAGATCACCATTTCTACTACATATATTTAATAGAAAATGTCAAAGTATAAGCTACTACTAACATGTGGAAATGTGAATAGTGTTTTATGAGGCTGATAGCAAAATAATAATAAAAATAATAAAAATGGACAGAAAAATAGAGAGATATAGATTCTCTCTCCAATTTCTTATTTATTCTTAAAAATGGATATTTGTGGATTAAAAAATGCTTGGTGGTTAAAAATGCTTCCTGTTCTTTCAAAGGAAAAATATAATTCTTGTTTTTTCCTGCTCCTTCAGGTGATTTAAATTCTAGCTTCTGTGAATATATTTTCTTTTTTCCTCTATGGCTTACACACGTGTATATATCGTCCACAGACACACATGCACAGAGAGAGGGAGAGTGAGAAAGAGGAGAAAGTTTTAAATGTTGTATTTTGAATTAATATATTTAACATTAAATTTTGGTGTTTTACCTAATAATACTTAAAAAAGATCCTTTATAAAGTACATTTTATAACTTCTAAATAATCAAAACTTTTTATAAATAACTTCTGTATTGTTATAATGAGTAAAGTGTATTGGTGGCAAACACAGGAGAATTATATTTGTGATGCCTCCAACAATGAGAGAAACAAAATGGCCAACAACCTTATCTATAATGCATAATTTCTTTCATTTATAAAAGGTAAAAATTATAAAATTTTGTGGTTAGACATTATAGAGTGTATGTAGATAGATGTTATTATTTTTGCAGTCTTATTATTTCATTGTCTCGCTGTAGTATCGAAAGAATTAAATTAAACTTTATTACTTAGTGCTTGAGTTTGGCTTGAAGTCACAAGATCCTTCAAGGCATCTGAACTTTACTTTAAATTAATAATTTCAAATTTCTTTCAAGAAACCCTCACTTAATATTTATCATCTTAGAAAGGTAGATATTAGCCTTCTTTGGTGAAATTCCAAGTTGAATCTTGTCTCTTACAGCCACACCCTGACTCCCTAAAGTCTTCCTTATACACCCCCAAAAACATCATAACAAGAGGCAAGAGATCTCTTCCTGATTTTCAGTTTCATGTTACTGACCTCAAACTTACCAAATGGTTAAACAGGGTTGAGTAGTTGAAAATATTAACAGTCACTTATCTGCCATCTTTGTTTTCTTTCATGGAATTTTAATAATCTAATATGGAAATATATTAACACATTAAAAGTACAGCATCTACACTTGGAAAGGAAAAATTTTACTAATGCAGAGCTCCTGTAAAAGGAAATAGTGGGAAAAGAAAGGATTATTTAAACAATATTCTGCAGCAAGATGAGTCAGTGTCACTTCAGCCTTCATAATTTGAACTCTAATGTAGTCTATCCACAAAGAAATGATAACTAAGAGAATTTTAGTATCATCTATAGCCAACAATTATAATGATTACTTACTATAGATATTTGATAGACTGTTTTGTTGCCTGTGAGTTCTGAGAAAAGAACAGTTTTGGTAGTTAGCAAGACACGCTTGAGGGCTAGGAATATATGTTGGTGGATTTCTTGCTGTATAAATAAGTTCTCATGTCTAACAGCCATGTGAAGGGTGGGCATGGAGGCACACACTTGAAACTGGAGGAGGGATTCTTGGGGCTTGCTGGATACTTAGACTGACTGAAATGTATAGCTTCAATGAGAGACCCAAATGTTGGGAGCAATCATGGAAGACATACAAAATAGACCTTTGTTCTTATCAGTGGCATAAATCATCATATTTATTATCTGCCTCTGTGTGAGGAAAGACTCACCAGTAGAATGGATTGTGTGGAAGATGGAATGCCAGGTATAAAAGACCTAGGAGAGAATTTCAAATTAAAAACAGTCATACATTTTTAAGAATTACAAAAATAGCACCTAGTAAGACCATTGAGACATCATTAAATCACTATATGGTTTAATCATTACTTATATAAAACATGAAATATATATTGAAACCAGCACAAGAAAGCAACCTAATAACATACAACATTAGAACATTAGCTGATTTTTCAGTAGAAACTAAAAGTCCAGAAGGGCTTAGAAAGCTGAATTTCAAGTTCAAGGCTGTAGATACCAACCCAGGTCTTCACCTAACCTAGAAAATTATTGCTCATAATTGAAGCATTAAATTAAGAAATAAAATCTTTCCATGAATTAAATAATTGAAATATTATATATCATAGTAATTGAAAGTAAGGACAAATGCAACCCAGAAACTATAAGAAAAAATTCTTCTAGAAGTGTTGTAAAACAAAGAATGAAAAGAAAATTACAAGCATTATAAAAGCAACTGGATGTTTTAAATAATCACATTTCTCATTAGTATCCATGAATATTAACAATCTTGATTCTACAATCCATAGATACAAGCTAGCAGCATAAACAGGAAAACAACAGCCCTCCTTTGGAAGACTCCAGAAAACATAACACACCATCAAAAATAGGCAACACCTTTGAGTGAAAAGATAGCAAAATGCATTCCAAGCAAGTAGATTCATGGAAAAGCATGAATTATTCTTTTAATTGCTCACAAAGTGACTTCAACTAAAACTAGTTAGAAAGGAGGGAAAAGTTCAGACTTAGTGAATAATTCAGTGAGAAATTTAGAATCTTAAGTACACATTCAATGAACATAGGTGTTCAGTATTTCCTGAAACAAATACTATTAGTTTAGAAAATCACAAACTAATCCCAAGACAGTATTAGTAGATGATTCTCACCAAGGCAAAGGTCATGTAATGAATCAATAAATAGATAACCAGAAAGAAAATTGGCACTGAATTACTCTATAGATAAATTGAGTTAACAGAACACAGACCATGCAGAATGTTCACCATCTCAGCAGTCTCTCGGACTTACTCTGGAGCTGATCATGACTAGGACGTAAAGAAATTCTCAGCAAATCAGGAAACTAGAAGTAGCCCATGTATTATAAATGATCACAATTAAATAGAGCTGATTCTCAGCAGTAAGAAAAATCATAGAAAATTTACAGTCATGAAGTTTACATATCACACTACTGAAAAATTAAGTGAGTCCTTCAAGAAACAAGAAAGAAAATCTCAAATTGGAATGAGAACATATCATGGTCATCTGAAAGGTCAACTGGGTAAAGACATACTTTATCTTCTAGCAAGTTAAACATGAAGAGAACCTGTACAAAATTATTAAGTAATTGTGCTTTAGAAATTTGAAACCTACATTATTTCTTTGTTCTCACTGCTATTCTCAAGTATTTATGTGTATAAAATTTAATGCATTTATTATTTTAAATGAGTTAATGAATATAGGTTAATTCCATATATTTTAATTATCAGATTTATTTTGAGTACAGTAAGTATCAGTAGTAGTAACTCACATGAACAAAAGATACATGTGTAACTTTACTGTTTTAGAGAAAAATCAAGCCCTAGCATTAATAATTTGGAAAGTTAGTATGTCTTTCTATATGCGATTTAGCTTTATTTGTTATATACAATCCTATTCTTTTTAAATGTCACTATCTCCAAATCTTACATTGTTACTCCAATATCCCATCCAGGTGTAGATCTATCTTTTATGACGTGGGGAATAACTCATCATATTGTCTTATACTATGTGTTTATCAAATCTTTGAAAAAGTACATTTCTTAAAAGTTTAGAATGTCAGTGATCCTCACATACATTGTATATGATATCCATGGAACCCTGCAGAATAGTGTAAATGCCAAAGGAGTGAAAAACTGAATGACCTCACTCAATTGTAATTAGACTGAGTAATTTCAACTCATTTAAAGTTTTTTTTTTTCATTTGTTGTTCAAATTATTTACAATGGGTTGTTCATGTTGTGGAGATTTCTTCCTTTTGAAACTAGTCAAATATTTTGCCAAGTAATTTATTCAGAATGGAATTCTTACTACCCCAATTCTGATAGCGAATGGTGATGATGCTTCCTTCTAAAACAATCATCACATGAACAAATACTTAGAAATCACAGTTAGGTGTATGAATCCTTGAGAACAGTGCCAGGTTTGACCCTGTGATTATATATCTGGAGAGGCTGCATCCCTTTCATTTCATACACTCAGTAATCCCAGGGCATTGCTCCTTTTCTTTGAGCGACTGAAATTAAAATAGGAGTAATCTGAGTCTTTGGTTTACATATCCACATTAATTCTGCCAAAAGCTGTTCATTTTCAATTTTCATTAATTCTCATTTTAAATTCTCAGTGTTTTACTGTAGAAATTTATGTACTATAATTTTACTGTCAATAGATGTCTCAATTGCTGCCTACTCTCTCTGCTGGCTTTCTTATAAAACCCAGGCCCAGCTTCCTATGATGCTGCCACTCACACTGAGCTGGACCCTCTTGTATCAATCATTAATGAAGGTACGTCCCCACAGACATGCCCACAGGCCAATCTTATGGAGGCAGTTCTTCAATAGAGGTTTTTGTGCTTCACAGGTGACTTTAGGTTGTGTCAAATTGACAATGAAACCTAACCAGGATAAATGATAGCATTTTTATACAATTAGTTTAATTAATGAGGCTTGGGATCATTTCCCTTCTTTCCTCTTGAATATATTTGTCTTGCAGGCTTAGAGAAATGATGTCACTTTTGCTAATTTCTGTGACCTGCCTTGTTATATTGTAGTTATGCACATGTGGAGATAAGTGAGAGTACAGAAGTAGATGAAAATAATTTTCCCTCTATGCACCCAAGCAAGACATGGTGTGAAAACACCTCTGTCCTTTCCTAAAAATCTGTGTACGTACATATGTATGTATGTATGTATGTACGTATGTATGTCTGTATGTTGCATGCATGTGTGTATGTATTTATGCATTTATTTATATATGCATGTATTTTAATTAAAATTGAAAGAAAATTAGATCACTTTCCCTCCTCCCATTCTTACTCTAGTACATCCTATCTCCTTTTCCTAGAACCTTTCCACTTCCCATTCAGGTTTAAAGTCTCTTTCTATTTATTACTCTGAAGTGTGTGTATACACAAATGTTTAAAAATACAACTTGCTAAGACCATTTTTAATGCTTATGTGTATAGTCTCAGGTCTAACCAGTCTGCACTGGAAAGCCAGTAAGGGGTCTCATCCAGGAGGTATTCTCCTTCGTTTCTATGTATATTGTTATTGCCATTGTTAACTCTAGATTATGTAGTCATTTGTAGTAGAATAGTCATAGCAGTGTTCATGGCATTCTAAGCACAGATCTGAAGGCTGAGGGTCTCAGATCACACAGAAAAGAAACTGGCATGGTAATATTCTAGCTTTAATATACAACTGCTTGGAACAAAATATACAAAACTATATACAAAATATACAAAAGTAAATTGTAAAGGACCACATGTAAATCTTGGAATGTGCAACCTGCACCAGCCCATTATCACAATTCTCAGCACGTACATGTATGGTTGTCCTATTCTGTATGCTAATACACTCAGCCTCCTGTACACATTAATAAGGAAGACATCGAACAGCGGGGCCACCACAGACAGCACTGAATACTGATGAAAAGAATTTATGTGTTTATTGCTTTGATGCTGATGGTTTAACTTACTGCTTTGTACAATCTTCTTTATGCACCATGCTACTAAGCTAGATCCCAAGAAGTGGTACACTGATTTCCTTTCTTTTTGCTTATTTACTGAAGCAGAGCTCAGCCTGTGCCTGAACTCAGAATCACCCATCCTCCCCCTCTCATGAACTCTCATGTTTATATAATTTACTTTTTATACATAATGTTTGGAATGATTTCATGTTAATAATCAAATCCTATTTAACAAATATTTTGCCTTTTTCATTAAAAAGTATTTTAGTTAGTCAGAAGTGTTCTCTACACAGTTTTGCTGTGGATATACTGGAAATAGTATTCAGGAATGTTATGTGAGGTTCCTCACATAACTTTATGGTTATTTAAAGTGAATTAAAAATCTTGATTCTGTCTTATTCTATGATCTTTATAACTTTAAAAACTTAACAATGGTAGTTAGAGTAGCTGTGGATTGTGGCAATTGATTGAGTAGTTTGGGGACATAATATGCAGTTTCTGATTCCTCTCTGTATTAGAGGATAGTATGCTTGACTCCATCTCTCTTAGAGGGAGACAGAATAAGCTACATTTGTTTTTTGGTACTACCTAAGAGGAAATATTCTACTACTTTACTGCTTGTCATGGAAATACATGCACCCTTTGCTTCTAAGAGAGAGAAGAGGTAGGAATAGAGAGCTAGTATTTAAATTGTTACTGAACAGGGATATTTTAAGAATCTTTGCACATACTGGAAATTTAACTTGGATTTTTTATTAAATTATTTTATTTATTTACATTCCAAAAATTGCCTCCCTTTCTGGTTCTCCTGCCCAGAATTCTTCACCCACTCACCCCTTCTCCTGCCTCTGAGAGTGGGCCTCCAACACAGACAGCCACCCCCACCTTACCCCTATAAGCATTGCTCTTCTCTGGGTTCCACAGGATTAACTGCATCCTATCCCAATTAGGCCAGACAAGAGCGTCTTCTGCTACATATGTGGTCTGGTGCCACGAACAAGCCCATGTATGCTTCTTGGTTTTTGGCTTAATCTCAGGGAGCTCTGAGGAGTCTGGATTACTTAACACTGATGTTATCCTTATGTCCTCTTCAGCTCCATCATTCCTTAATCTAGCTCTTTCATATGGGTCCCTGACTTCAATCAAATGGTTGGCTGTAAGCTTCAGCATTTTTCTCAATCAGCTGTTGGTAGAGCTTCTCAGAGGACAGCCATTCCAGGCTTCTGTCTGCATCCACAATACGGCCTCGTTAATAGTGTCAGGATTTGGTGTGTGAACATGGAATGGATCCCAAGTTGGACCCGTCACTGTGTGGTCTTTCAATCTCTGCTTTATTTTTGTCCCTGAATTTCCTTTAGACAGGAATAGTTCTGGGTTAAAGATTTTGAAGATGGGTGGGTGATCCCCTGCCTCAAATAGTGGCCATTTCTATCTACTGGAGTAGGTCTCTTCCAGTTCCATCTCCTCACCATTGGGAATTTCAGCTAATGTTATACACATAGAGCCCTGGTAGTCTCTCACATCCCAGGTCTCTGGGACTTTCTAGAGGTTCCCCTGCCCCCTAACCTCCACTGCTGCATATTTTCAGTTCATTCTTCTGGCTCTGTGGACATCTCCCCCTTTCTCTCCCCATAACTGATCTAAGCCATCCTTATTCCCTCCCCACTCCCTTCTTCCACCAGGGTCCCTTCCTCCCTCTTCCCCCCTTGATTATCTTGTTTTCCTTTCAAATGGGTTTCAGCTATCCACACTTGGATCCTAATTCTTGGTCAGCTTCTTATAGTCTATGAATTGTATAATCAGTATTCTGAACTATTCGGCTAATATCCATTATCAGTAAGTAGAAGCCATGAATATCTTTTTGGGTCTGAGTTACCTCACTCAGGGTGGCATTTTCTAGTTCCATTCATTTGCCTGCAAAATTCATTATGTCCTCATTTTTAATAACTAAATAGATTTGCATTGCATAAATAAACCACATTTTCTGTATCCATTCTTAGTTGAGGGACACCTGAGATTTTGCGATGTTCTGCCTATTAGAAATAAGGCTGCTATGAACATAATAGAGCATGAGTCCTTTTGGTATGGTGGAGCATCTTTTGAGTATATTTTCAGGAGTGGTATAGCTGTGTCTTCAGATAGAGCAATTTCCAATTTTCTGAGGAACCTCCAGATTGATTTATAGTGTGGTTGAACCAGTTTTCAATCCCAAAAGCAATGGAGTAGTGTTCCTCTTTCTCCACATCATGTTTCTCATTATCAATATGTGCTATCCCTTGAGTGTTTTATCTTATCCACTTTGATTTGGTATAAGGTAGAATATAAACAAAGACCCAACAAAGTGAGTAATTCAGACAAATTTCACTTATGAATATTGATGCAAAATATTCAATAAAATTCTTGCAAGCTGAATCCAAGAACACATCAAAACCATCCTTCATCACTATCAAATATGCCTCATCCCAGGGATACATGAATTGTTCAATTTAATGCAATCCATCAATTTATTCCACTATACAAACAAACTAAAAGAAAAAAAATCACATGATCATTTTATTAGATGCTGAAAAAGCCATTGACAAAATCCAATACCCCTTCATGTTAAAAGTGTTAGAAATCAGGAACTCAAGGCACATACATAAACATAATAAGAGCAATATACAGCAAACCAAAAGCCAGCATCAAATTGAATGGAAAGGAAGTTGAGGCAATCACACTAAAATCAACGACAAGACAAGGCTGTCCATTCTTTCCCTATTTATTGAATATAGAAATCAAAGTTCTAGCTAGACCAGTAAGACAACAAAAGGAGATCGAGGGGATGCAAATTGGAATGGAAGAAGACAAGGTAGCACTATTTGTGAATGATATGATAGTATACATATGTGGCCACCCAAATTATTCTACAGACCTACAGCTGATAAAAAACTTCTGTAAAGTAGCAGGATATAAAATTAACACAAACAAATCAGTAGCCTTCATCTACACAAATGATAAACAGGCTGAGAAAGAAATTAGAGAGAAAACACTCTTCACAATAGTCATAAATAATATAAAATATCTAGGTGTAACTCTAACCAAACTAGTCAAAGACATGTGTAAAGAACTTCAAAAGAAATTAAAGAACTCAGAATATGCAAATATCTCCCATTTTCATGAATTGGTAAGATTAACAAAGTAAAAATTGCCATCCTACCAAAAGTAAACTACAGATTCAATGCAATCCCCATCAAAATTCCAAGTCAATTTTTGACAGACATAAAAAAGATCAATTCTCAACTTCATATGGAAAGAAAAAAAGCCTGGATCACAAAATATTTCTCAACAATAAAAGAACTTCTGGGGAATCATCATACCTGACCTCAAGCTGTACAATAGTGTACAAGGTAAGCAAGAGTGATAAAAATTCCATGGTAGTGGTATAGAGATAGACAGGTTGATCAATGAAATAGAATTGAAAACTGAGAAATAATCCCACACATCTATGATCACTTGGTCTTTGACAAAGAATCCAAACTATACGGTAGAAAAATGAAAGCATCTTCAACAAATTGTGCTAGTCCTAGTGGGGTTCTGTATGTAGAAGAATGCAAATTGATCTCCTTTAACAAACCTCAATTCCAAGTGGATCAGGGACCTCCACATAAATTCACATACACTGAATCTAATTAAAGAGAAAGTGGGAAATAGCCTTGAACACATTGGCACAGGGGAATCTATTTACTAAGTAGAACACCAGTGGCTCGGGCTCTAAGATCAACAATTGACAAATGGAAACTCAAGAAACTGAAAAGCTTCTGGAAAGCAAAGGGTGCACTCCAAAGACAAAACAGCAACCTACATATTGGGAAAACATCTCCACTAGCCCTACATCCGATAGAGGGCTAATCTCCAAAATATATAAATAACTCAAGAAGATAAGACACCAAAAAAAAACCCAATTAAAATACTGGGTTCATATCTAAACAGAGAATTCTCAATTGAGAAATCTGAAATGGCTGTGAAACAAAGAAGCATTTAAAGAAATGGTCAACATCCTCCATATCAGGGAAATGCAAGTCAAAATGACTCCACCTTACACCAATCAGAATAGCTACAATTAGCCTACAAATGAAATAACAAATGAAAGAATACCTAAAATATATATTTCTAGTTTATGTCCACATCTTTACATCACAGAAAAAACTAGGAATGATACCAAAGAACCACAGCCTGACAATGCTTTTATGTTTGAATGGCCATGTCTTATAAAAAGCAAATACCCTTATCTTGGAAAGATAAACTGGGTCTGATAGATGGAGACCTAATAACAAATAATTGGATTGGTAATATGCGCCTCCATAGAAATCCTGAGACACTGGTGAAGATCTGCCTCCAGCATGAGGGCAACACATTTGTTCTCATATCAGAAAGACCAGAGCTCAAAGGCTGCTTTTATTTGTACTATCTAGATGGCTTTGGACAAATTTAGCAGCATATGTCTTCCTTTTGTTACCTATAAAATGAGCACATATATCATCATCTACATTTCAGCATTGCTGTGAGAATTCGTGACTTTAGGGTATTTAATGTTTGAACAACGATTAACTTGTAATTAAAATGTAATGCATTTTTAATCCCGGCTCTTAACTCTATTTATATATTGTATATATGTTAAATTGATTCAAATATGAGTACTTTTTTTGAATAAAAATGTATGCAGAACAAGGAAAGGGCTGGGAGATGGTGCTGTAGCTAAGAACTCAAGTTTAGAATGGGATCAGAGTTCTAATCCAAAATACTGGTGTAAAACATTGGGAATGTTATCATGTGCACCTGTAGTTCCAATGCAATCAGGAACAAAGACAGAAAAAGTACTGGGACTTGCTCAGTTCTATTCATGTTTAGTGAAAAATTCTGTCTTAAGGGAATAAGAGGTAGTGTGGTATAGTAGTGCACTCCTCTGAGGAGTCCACACGTGTGTGCATAAACATGTTTCACACACATTTACATACATACATACATACATACACACTAAAAACAAAGAAAAAAGGAGATGCTGATATCTAATCATGAAATACATATAGACTTAGAGTTTGGTAGTAGTACTTCTTTTCTATGTTCACAAAGAAAATAAAAAGCAACTTGAACAATTACAGTATCATGGAGGTTACAAAAAAACCCGTCCCATTGGAGGTTAAAAAAAAAAAGATCAAATAGGTTGAAGTTTAGAGTAATCAAAACTACTGAATTATTGGTTGACTCTCTCTCTCTCTCTCTCTCTCTCTCTCTCTCTCTCTCTCTCTCTCTCTCTCTCTCTCACACACACACACACACACACACACACACACTGTCTCTGTCTCTCTGTCTTTGTGTCTCTGTCTCTGTCTCTCTCTCTCGATCTATGTGTGTGTGTGTGTGTGTGTGTGTGTGTGTGTATGTGTGTATGTGTACATGTATGCAGGTCAAAAGTTAGCTTTCAGGAATAAATTCTTCCCTTCCACCTTATTAGAGGATTTTTTTCTGCTGCAAGAGTATTCCAGATCAGCTGATCAATAACCTTCTAGCCAATTCTTCTGTTCTTCCTTGATCTTACAATATGAGCACTGGCATATCAGGCATGACACTGCATCTGACTCTTTATGTGGATCCCTAGGATTGCACTCAAATTCCACAGCCTTTGTTGCAAAAACTTTTACTTAGCTATTTTGCTGGCTCGAATTCTATTTTAAGTGTTATGTGGAAAGAAGAAAGGATGGACATAATGTAAGTATAGTGACATTCTACTTTGTGACATTCTAAAAATTAATTTTTAAATTTAAAATATGACAATTACAATGTAGTGGCAATGAGTTTGAGCTTATTTTCCATTCTTTCATTTATCAAATTCTGGGTCTCAGTTTTTATAATGAATTCCATAATCAACATGGAATCGAGTTTTATAAAGATGAGGAAGAGATAACATTTCTTTTATCTGTGTACACACAGCTGCATAATCTTAACAGCATCATGTGTTTCCATTGTTGCATTTTCTCCAATGGGTATTGCTGTTCTTTTTGTCAAAAATCATGCAGACATATGGCTTTATAAGTCTTCAGTGCTATCTCATTGACCAGTGATTCTTTTATGCCAGTATAAAGCTATTTTTATCTCTTTAGTTCTATAGTATAATTAGAAATATGGAATGTTGATACCTCTACCTTTTTTTTTAATCTTTCAAGATCATTTTGCCCTTTCTTGTATATACATGATATTTAAAATTTTTCAAGTTCTGTGAATAATTATTTGGAATTTTGATAGAAATCGTGCTGGATATCTAGATTTTGTTAGGATGGATATTTTCAAAATATTAATTCTATGAATCTATGAGCACAGAGGATTTACGATATTCAGTTCCTCTTCAATTTCTATTTTCAGTGTCATATTGTCTTCATTTTACATAACTCACTTTCTTGGATTTAATGAAACAGATAAGGATATTGTTAGGAGATGTAATGATGATTGATAGATAGATAGATAGATAGATAGATAGATAGATAGATAGATAGATAGATGAGTTTATTTTCCTAAATTTTGTTCTTTGTATGCTTTTTGTTTATACAAAAAGAGCCTGGCGAGTTTTCTGTGTTAATTTTGTATCTTGTCACTCTGGCAAATATATTTCTCAGCTGTTGAATTTTTCTGACATTAGGGTCTCTTATGTATCATCTCCAAATGTTTGGTCATATCATCTCCAAATTGGGATCCTTCTGAATCTTCCTTTCCTCTTTGTATCTCCATTCTTCCCTTAGCTTGTCCTATTGCTCTACCTAAGACTCTAGAGCATAATGTAGAGAAGAGGTAGGAGTGTGGACATCATTGTCTTCTTCCTAATTTTAGTCGAAAAACTTTGAAGTTTTCTTGTTTGTAAGATGTTGGCTGTGAGTTCCATATATATTGCCTTTACTATGTTGAGATAAATTACCTAAATCCTTTGGTTTTCCAAGACTTTTTTTTATCATAAACATAGATTTTTATCAAAGCCTTTCTGTATCTAAAAATATGATTATATGTTCTATGTCCTTGACTGTACTGCTGTGGTGATTACATTTATTGTCTTACATATGTTGAATCATCCCTACATCTCTGGTATGAAAGTAGCATAAACGTTGTGTGGGTAACTAACAATGTATACACACACATACACACACACACATACACACACACACACACACACACACACATACACACACACCACCTGGTACAAAGAAACTGTGGCTAGGCAGGTAATAGGTCCTAGAAAAAGGCTTATACTATCACATGACAAATAAACATTTTATTAAATTGATGCCTAAGGTGTTAGTTATACCCACGAATTAATGCATCTCTCAGTCTTCATCAGAAAAGTTTCTTTTTGCATTATATAGTGGCTAATACAGAGAATCACAACTCACAGAGTAGTAGAGAATAATAGATGGCAGAATGCTCAATCATAAATTGAACATCATCACACACACCCTCCCAAGAGTCAGGTACTATTGAGGAAAGAAAGATAGTAAAAATGTAATAGCCAGAGGCAGTGGATTAAGATGATAGGATGCAACATCACGGAAGACAAGGGGGTATGCACATGCCTCAAACATAAACCCTAAGCAGAGGTGTGGAGGAGGAACAGCTGTGGTGTCATTTAGTCATAGTGCTAACAGTAATGTTCTTGAATAATTTACCAAATTACTTCCAACTGCTTTTTAGCTCAGAAATGGGACTTCATGTATTTTTCTACTGTCAATGTAACAAGTTAATTAGAATCATCTTATTCAACTAAGGTGATCATCATATATGACATTGCAAACATGAGCAAAATTGATCCTTTTATAGTTATCTGTACATACAGAATACAAAGGAATTTCTTCTGAACCTCTGTCACTGTCTACTAAGCTTAGTTAAATTAAAATTTACATGTGGATTTTTGGATAGCATGGAACACATTTTAAATTCAAAATGTCACAAAGAAATCATGGTAGGCACCATCTTGATACACTTGGCCTACTGACAGTATCAGTGCCTTTTGTTGTGTACTTGGCCTACCAGAAACTTTCTTCAAAAGGCCTGTGTGGTAATGACATCCGTTAAGCAAAACCAAGCACATTTTGCTCTCTTCACGAGGTCTCAAAGTGTGGAAAAAATAAATGCCCTAACAGGCTGTTTTGACAGATAGCTGTTCAAGCAGTTTGATACATGTGAAATAAATCTGGGCCAAATATCCATGACTCTACATGACTGATTTGAAAAGTGTCCGTGTGGTTGAGTAATGGCTAGGTAATTTGCTTAAGATAATATTTTTTTCTCATATTGTACACCTGAAGAATTTCCCATATGTCTTCATATTTATATTATTATACAAGCCGTGTTATCAGTAGCCAAGAAGCCATTGCCACAATTCACCTCAGAAATGCAAGTGATTCTATGAAGTGCTTTAGTGTCACTTTTCTTGGTCCTTTCCATTTTTGTTTTACTTTGTCTCATTGGCTGAGTGATTTAATGTCACAAGCAAAAAATAGTAATGCCATTTTATTTCACAATAAACATTAGATAAACAGACCAACAAAAAAGATAAAAAGAAACAGCCCTGTGGTGACATTATGAGACAAAGAAACTCTAAAGATGCCATTGAGTTCATTTTTTCTTGGCCATCTACTGCTGGACATGCAGACTACCCATAAGAGTATTTGTTTCACTAGTTAAACTCCCTGGAAGAAAACTAATTTTTCACTTGCTAGAGGTTATGAATTAGAGAAAGCTTCTCTGGTAGGCACAGGATTAGGTGTCCATTTCTCATTTCAGCTCTAGGAATTGGGGCAGACTGGTGCAGGACCAATTCATAGTGCACAATCTGTGTTAGTTCTTAGGTAGATGATTTCCTTTGGAAGATCGTAATGTGTTTAGAAAGCCTTCTTTCTTGGTGTCCTCCATTCCCTCTACCTCTTACATTTTCCCACCTCCTTCTTCCTGGGTTTCTCTAATATTTTTTAGCAGAGGGATTTGGTGGAGACATCTTATTTAGAGCTGAATGTTCCAAATCTCTCACTATCTGTATAATGTCTGGCTGTAAGTCTGTATTTGTTACCATTTGCTGCAGAAGAAGCCACTCCAATGATATATTATTAAGGCACTGATCTCTGAGTATAACAGAATGTCATGTCGAGTCATTTAATTGGTTTACTCCCTCAATACAACAGTTTTTGTGTGTGTGTGTGTGAATTTGTTTGTTACTACCCTAGGTCCATGTATTATATATTTTGTCACATTCTGGATCACCATAGCAGCATCAGGTATAGTGTCAAGTGCTTGCTCACCCTAGAAGCATCAGGAACATCTAGCTCCTGAAGGGAGCATTAAATTCAAATCAGATATTGATTGGTTCATACTATAAGTTTTGTGGCAAAATTGCTCTGGCATACCTTGCTGATAGAATACCATTGTAGATTGAAGGATTTGTAGTTGGGTTCATGTTTATATTTCTCCTTTGATAGTGTATATAGTACCTTCTGAACATCAGCCTATAGGTGTGAAGGTTCTATGTAGGCACCAACTCTACTTCTACATTTTCACAGATTTGAGTAGGTGTTGTTTTCATCAATGGGTTCAGGACTTTTTCACATGTTGAGAGTAGATTGCCAGATGAGGCTAAGTCTCTCCCATTATTTTGCAATTTTATTTAGACTGCCTTCATAAACATACATTTTAGGAAGTTTCTACTGTATTAGGTTTCCATATGACCTTTAAATGATCTTTAATGTCAGTTGTCTCTCTTCATATTCCCTAAATTCTTCCTCTACCTTGTTTGATCTGTCAATTCCACTCCCCAGCCATCCATAACTACCTGTTCAATTTTCCTTCCCTAGAGAAATCTATGTATATGCTTTAGTCTCTTACTCTTTATACCTAATGCTGTGTTTATTTCAGACAAAGCAGTGACTCACATAATGGCAATATTTTTTTTTAACAACTACATACACAGAAGATCAGTAAAAAATATCTCTGTGGAGAGAAAAATTGAGGACATTTGAAGACATGGGACCTCATCTAATTAATATGATTATGGAAGTATGTAACAAAACAAATGTATTAACTGGAATATAAAAGTATTTCTAGGTCACTTAGTCAAATTTGACAGCATACAGAGTTATGCTGTCTTATTCCCATATACTAAGGAAAGTGATACATGGTAAACTGTCATTTTAAGAAACACAATAATGAAGTATAAATCATCTTCCAAAGGAAATCATCAAATCTAGCTACTTATGGAAATTTAACAATGGAAGACCCACTGCTGGGAAATGTTAGAGAAAACCATTCTGCATGTTTTAGGCTTTGCTTGGCTCACTCTACCCTGATACCCTGAGGTGAAGTCTTTTAATCTTTTCAATTTTATTAGTTAGCTTTATGCATAAGAACAAGTAAAAATACAAATCAGTCAAAGCAGCCATGGCATGATCCCTACACAACTGTGTATTTTTATTTTCATTATAGGAAATTGGCCTAGTTGGCTTAGGACACACTCATTATTTACCTACATGTGTGCAGGTGTACTCTATACTATGAATTAATGATGGCCTAAATGATGTGTGTAAAAAGTGTGTGATTGATGTGTGAGTCATATACTTGCAATGTTACTTTTTAAGGCATTTGAAAGAGTTTTTTTTAACTGTGTTTAAAATTAAAGTTTATTCCTGAGAAAGATAACCAAATACTGCAAAGTCAACTGCCATTTAATTGAGAGAAAACTTTGAAAAGTCAAGACCAATGACTGTGATGTGCTTTTCTGGAAATTAGCTTTTGTTACTGAAAGTAAACATAAACAAACTAAAGTAAGCCACAGGATTTTTGACCCTTTTTCATGTTTTATTAAATAGTTTCACAGTTGGATGAGGATAAAATCCCTGTGGCAATATTAAGGAAATCATTTTTATTTGTGTTAGATATACAAATGTTTGATTGTGTATTATTTAGAACAGAAAAGTCTTAATTGAGAGACATGTTATCTGAAAATCACAACTATTCATGACATATGAATTCTGAAGGGATATTTATAAATATTTTAGCAATAACCATTTACCAGATGGAAGTGATGTGTGTTTTTGCAAGTCTAAAGCATCTTTCTTATGGTAATTGCCCATGCTTGAGGTAATTTATTCTGACTTTGCAATACACATCCAGGTTTTCTGTACTGTACACAGTCAACCCAGCTTCAACAATCCAAAACATGACAATTATATTGAGAATCCATTTGAGTAATGAATATATTAAATTAGGATGTTTTATTACTACTTATTTTCAAGTAAAGCTTCTGGACAAACTTTAATGTAAAATTTCACTCATGAACTGCAGCCTAGAGAATACTGTAGCAATGCTTGTTTAAAACAAGTAGAAGTCACATGTGAGCCCTTTATGCCTTCTATAAGGCATAAAGTATTAAGGACGATTGCCCATTTCATGTGGCAAATTATTATCATTTTCTTATCTGTAATGGAAAGGACTTCTACATCTGGTGGTACACAGAGGATATGGATAGGTGACTAGTCTACACTTTTTAGTCCTGTACTTCTGCTCACAGATGTCTGTTGTCACCATTGAAATATAGTGTGTTTTTATTCCCCCCAAAAGATATCCTTTAATTTTTATTTTACAAAAGTGCAAGTTTAAGACATTTATAAAGAGTATTTTACATGAGTATAAGTATTTTTAAGTTAAAATACAGTGTCAAAGTTTATGGACCTTTAGTAATAGAGTATTAGTTATAGAGCTTAGTAATAGAACTTTAAAGGTGGTCTCTTGAAAATAACTTCAGAGCTACATCTACCATGAACAATATGTTGACAAGGAGTGCTTTATGAAAATACAAATGTATTATATCTCTTCAAAATGGATGAAAATGATCGCATGTCCAGAAATAGAGTATCCAGACTCTCTAAGCCTTAAATTTTCCTTTTGCATCTATAGAGAACAAAGAGAAAGTCAGAGAATTGCATGTGTACCTGATATGAGATGATTCCAGCAAAGATCAAAAATTTCTATTCACTGGCCCAGTAACACTTGTAGTACATTGACATCTTTCTGCATATCTTTCTGCTTGGTGAATTCACTTGATCCAGAAATGGAGGTTGTGAGAAGACAAGATGCTGAAGTCAGAAGTGGGAAAATATGATGGCAACAAAAATAGCAAGATTAAAGTACGAACTGCAAAATAATTAGGGCAGAGCAGGATGTATGGGAATCATCCCACACATTTGTAAATGTACTCCAAATGTTTCTAAGTATATGAAATATTTTACACATTTTCAGGCTGAGTGGGCATCACATAGTATTGAAAGGAAATGCTGACTGTCACATTTCTTTTCCTGTTCTTATAACTAACATAGCAAGAGTGGCCGATTACAAATAAGAGATTATAATGTTCATAGGTTTGCAGACTGAAAAGCTGAAGGTTAAGTAGTTGCATCTGATGAGATTCTTCTTGATCTTGGACTGGGGAAGGCACCACCAACCAGTTAGATTAACTATCTAATTGCTTCTGCCCAATCTCCTAAAAAAAAAAAAAAATCCCATTTTAATACCTAGGCTAAGAGTACAATGAACAGAAGTGAACTACTCTATTGTCATATTTTCATCTCAACTGATTGATGTGATGTCTTGGTTTGTCTCCTGAACAAGAGTTTGTGTCTTTGGTGCATGTTGTGGCAGGAAAATTCTGCCTCTCACATAAGCACGAATAATGTTAGCATTTTGTGAAAATCCTGAAGGGCTGCTCTTTAGCTCTTTAATGCTTTCAGTCATTTTCATAAGGTACCTGTGCTTTATTTACCATGTTGCTAAGTACAATTTGGTATTATGACTCTGCTTATTTTATCACAATGTGTGCTTTATATAACTTTGATGTTTTAGAAGAATAAAGACATTTCCTCCTTCTCCATAATCTTGTATTAGCAGACAAATCATAAAAATGGGCAACCTTCTGGATATCAAGCACAATTTAAAGTCTCCGAGGATTAAGCACTGATTATAGAAAAGTAGGGACACAGACACATGGACACACATACAGACACACATGTGGTGAAACACTCTGATACATGCAGTGAAGCACTGACACATACACAGGCATATACTCACACACAGAGACAGAGAGACAGAGAGAGACAGAGAGAGCGACAGACAGAGAGAGAGAGAGAGAGAGGGAGAGAGAGAGGGAGAGGGAGAGGGAGAGGG
>NW_022196903.1:57933960-57935683 GCF_008632895.1 Mastomys coucha
GAGAGAGAGAGAGAGAGAGAGAGAGAGAGAGACTGGCAGGCAGACAGAGAAGTACCATTATAATAAATAAAAACTATAAATAAACATACTCAAAAAACATACTACACATAGAAAACAACTATTATATTGTTTTCACCCAATATTAAAAGAAGACTAAATAAATCAGAAACAATAAACTCATACTTTAATTCCCATATATAAAAAGCTGTCATATGCATTTCCAGCTTTAAAATACTCCAGGCAAGCATGCATCTTTGAGCAATATGATGGAAATAAAGTGTAGTGAACACTTGCTAGGGATGCTAAATAAAAAGCACAAGATTTAAAAGGATACATTATTCCCTTCATAAACTGCTGGCATCTACTTTATAAATGGGAATTAAATTTGTAGTGTATACTAAATCCTTAGGTAGCAGTAATTTACATTTTTTTCTATTACTTGTTACTGTTTAGTGTTTCCTTAATGCACTGAGATGTGTATTTGCCACCTTTTGAGAAAGTAAAATGAAAATGATACAAGTAGGATTACATTAATGAAAACATTATAAGTAGGAATCAGCAGTGACATTCAGGAAGCTCAGCAGCTTTGCCACTCTGCAGTTCAGGGGAGTTGGAGGCATTTTAAAGTAAGAGCCTAGCTTCCTCTCTCTAGGGGCTCCATGACTACAGCAGAAGAATCATGGGAAGTAGTTATGAAATTCAGTCGTTGTCAGCTCTCTTGCCATATCTGAACAGACACAGTTGGAGGAAGAGTAGCAAACTGTGCAGAGGATCAGTAGAGCATAAAGAAAGGGTGGTGGTTCAAAATCCAAGTGCCTATTTTTTGTTTCACTTCAGTTTTTAAGAAATATAATGGTCTTCCACAAATTTATTTACTTTCTGGTATCAGTCTGTTCATATGTGTGAATAATTTATTCTGACAATTATAGATTATCATCTAATAAAAACACAAAATATTCCAAATTTACTATGTAGTGGGTAATCAAGTATCTCTCCAGACATGTAGTTTGATTCTCTGGTCAGGTTCAGGTTGTGTATTGTTTTGAGTGTCCTCCATGTTATGGCAAGTATGTATTACATGGGAGTACTCATCAGGTTATTGGAGAAGTCAACAGCTACACTCAACTTCTTAGGATAATTCAATGGCATCCAGTTATGCAATAAACGCACATCAACTCTGTACAAAATTCCTAAGAAACTTGGGAAATAATATTCATGAATGGGCTGTCCTTTGGCTTAGAAAGTCACATGTGCTGAACACAATCATTGAGTAGAATAGACCCTTCAATATATTCTCTCTTCCCTACACTGAAGAGCAAGTAATTACTGCTTCAGGCAATTATTCAACTTCTGGATCTTTCCAAGTGGCAAATGAAAGTTTTGTTTCAAGAAATGTTTCACTGCTTTTACTCTATATTCCCGTACTTAAGAAAAGAGGAACATTTAACTAACTGTAGTATACTTCTTCGGTGCATTCCTAATGTGTTGGGCTTACTCCGTTTGCTCTGACACCTCCGATTCTTTTTGTGCCCACTAATAAACCACCCAAATATCAACTGATCACCATAACAGCAGGATTTTTAAATCTAATTAACCTGATCCCATTTGTACTAGTATCTAATCAATTAGAATTAGGTATGGTTGAAGCATGAGAATTTTTTTTTTTTTAGATATTTTATTTATTTACATGTAAATTTCTCCATTCCCAGTTTCCCCTCCAAAA
>NW_022196903.1:57937275-57937467 GCF_008632895.1 Mastomys coucha
TTGCCTAATTGCTCTGGCTAGGACTTCAAGTACAATATTGAATAGGTATGGAGAGAGTGGGCAGCCTTTTCTAGTCCCTGATTTTAGTGGGATTGCTTCAAGTTTCTCTCTATTTAGTTTGATATTGGCCACTGGTTTGCTGTATATTGCCTTTACTATGTTCAAATATGAACTTTGAATTCCTGATCTTTC
>NW_022196903.1:57939485-57980138 GCF_008632895.1 Mastomys coucha
GAATTGAGTCCATTGATATTAATAGATATTAAGGAAAAGTAGTTGTTGCTTCCTGTTATTTTTGTAGGAAATTGTCAGGAAAATATGAAAATGGGCTATTGTCTTCTTATTAACAACATGAGCTGAATGGTGATATAATTTTCTTAACAGTATTTGGGGACATTCCATGTGCTTAATGTCAAACTGAAATTAATATACTCAACGTAAAATAGAACATA
Organism: Mastomys coucha; assembly: GCF_008632895.1. Taxonomy (NCBI): domain Eukaryota; kingdom Metazoa; phylum Chordata; class Mammalia; order Rodentia; family Muridae; genus Mastomys; species Mastomys coucha. The sequence continues at coordinate 57,939,704 of NW_022196903.1, forward strand.
AAAGTCCTCCTAAAATTTCCAAATACTATATAATAGGACATAATTAGTTTGCAACAACTACCTCATGGCTCTCCCAGATAGTACCCTCACAGAAGTAAAACTTGTGTAGTGTTGATGAACCAAAGCTTCAATGTTCAGAGACATGTACCATCTTCATGAAAAGAGCAAACAAAGCCAGAACCTGGAATCAACAACAACTGCCTTGCATTTGAATAGGACAGGCTCTAGTAAAGAAAGTGGTGGTCAGAGATAATGAGGGAAAGTATTCTATGAGAGGAGAGGATGTGGGATCAGGAATAAATCCTGGAATTAATAAACAGAAGCTAGGAAATTTTATATTAAATGAGATGATACAAATGTTCATCAAGTCTCCCAGGAAAATGGAGTATCATGACTGATTCTTCTTCAGCAAAAGCTATATGAATTAGGAAACAGATTCTGAATATTTTGAATCCAGGCTAATCCAGGCTACTCTGACTCTTTTGTGTATATGATTGCCTTTTTGATATTTGTTGCATCAGGAAATAAAACTGAGGCCAGGCTTAAATGTTTCTTTATTAAGAAATTATAATACTAACTAACAAATATGTTGTATTGATATAATTAAGTTTCATGGATGATGCCTATATTATTAAAAATAAAAATTATTTCCAGATAAGATGAATAATTATACTTGTGAACATTTAAACATATATACTGCTCCAGTAGGTTAGGATAAATATTAACAGGGAAAAATAGGCACCATCTGAGATAGTACTATAAAATACTTTTAGTTCATGGATGTCATAGTGTGCTCATAATGACCCAAGGGACATTATTCCATATTTTAAAAACAACTGTTGTAAAGGCACTGTTTAGCCCTTTAAAATAAGACATGGCATGAACTCCCAATCCTTTTGATAATCCTTCTTGTTTTTCAGGAGAACATAAGCTGTATTGCTACATCAGTGAACTGTCTTGACTTCTCTACTATTTTGAGATATAGCACTTAAAGTCTTTTAAATTGCTCGTGCATTCACGTACTTTTATTTTGAAGGCAGAATATGAACTTAACTTTGTTTTAGAAATTAATCCAATTCTTTGTGTACATAACTGTTGACAGAAGGCTAGACTTTTTGTTTTCTCACATTTGTGCACAGGTACCAATGTGACGGATACCATCTTATTTGTCAGATTGCTGGATATTCTATTCAAATGCAGGAATCGGTATTTAAATAAATAGAATTTATTTGTGTTCTGTAGCATGTCCATTTATTTAAAATGTACATACAAGAATAAAGCATGTATATGTAATCAAAATGTTTTGGGGAAAATATTATGTAAATTTGTTGAAAGAAATACATGTTAAAGAATTAGATTGCAGGGAAAATGAATACTTCTCCTGTGGTATTGGTCATGTTCTTCCCACTTTCAACATTCTCTTTTGTTGTTTGGTTAAAACCTCATTTTCTGAAACTCACTCTTTTCTCTTCTACCTCATACATCATTTGTATCTCAAATACCAGAGCTGCGTATGTTCTTCATACTTGCTTTAATAATATTATTTTTAAATTTTATTAATACACTTTATTTATATTTGAAATAATATATTAATTCTCTGTTATTTTGTATTCCTTTTACCAACCAAAGGAGCCATCTCATCTTATAATGTTTTTGTTGTTGTTGTTGTTGTTGTAGCTTACCTTTTTTTTTTTTTGGATAATTTCCTTATTTATATTTCAATGCTGTTATCCTCTTTCCTGGTCCCCTCCTTATGGAAAGCTCCTATCTCACTCTCCCTCCCCCTGCTTTTATGAGGATGTTCCCCCACCCACCCATCCACTTCTGCTTCCCTGTCCTGGCATTCCCCTATACTGGGGCATGGAGACTTCAAAGAACCAAAGGCCTCTCCTCCCATTGATGCCCAACAAAACCATTCTTTGCTAAATGTGCAGCTGGAGCCATGGGTTCCTCCATATGTACTCCTTGGTTGGTGGCTTAGTCCCTGGGAGTTCTGGGGTGTCTGATTTGTTGATATTGTTGTTCTTCCTACAAGGTTGCAAACCCATTCAGCTCCTTAAGTCCTTTCTCTAACTCCTCCATTGGGAACCCTGTGCTCAGTGCAATGGTTGGCTGTGAGCATCTGCATCTGTATTTGTCAGACTCTGGCAGAGCCTCTCAGGAGACAGCTATCTTAGGCTCCTTTCAGTGAGCACTTTTTGTTTTTTTACTAATGGCTTCATGGCTAATTCATCTGGCTCACCATAGTTCTTGGAATTGGTACCACTAGCTTTTTCATCTCAGTAAAACTGATCCCTTTAGAGCTGGCATATCAGGCCTCTTTTTCAGAGTGAGACTTGTAGTCTAGGTTTTCAGTAATGTGATCCCTGCCCCATGTTTTATCTAGCCCATCTGCATCCCAGCTCTTCAACTTCTGTAATCCTCCCCAAATCCTTCTTTCTAGTAGTGTTAATTAAGTTTAAGTTTATGCACATACTTTTGCTTAGATTGTTTTCTTTAATTCAGTTCTGTCTTTACTCATACATACATATGCACACAAAAATATATGTACACGTGCAGATACACAAATAGATGTGTACATGTTCAAATAATATCTACCCACATGTATATATGCATGTGCATATACATACCTAAAAATATACATATATACAAATGCATGAAAATAAACATAAACACATACACATACATGTATATACATCTATACACACATATATAGATGTACGTATGCACACAAACACATAGAAATAAATAAAACTTTCAGTTCTATATGTATTATACAGGTTAAATCAAAACAATGACCCAAGATACAGATACTATTACCCATCCATTTGGTAAGAATATTGTTACAACAGAGATATTCATTATCTCATTGCTGAGTCCAAAATCTTTTTTGGAAAACATGTTTTTAAACTCAGAACTCTTCATTACATAATACTATTTGCTCTCAGCATTCAAAGACTTTCATATTTAAAAAAAATCAAATATGCAAAATGTCTTAGTTTCTACTTTGTTTCATTAGTTCCCTCCCTTATGCAGTCACCTATCAATGTAGGGTCATTATGCTAATAAAATCTTTAGCAGCATTAGGTAAACAGAGCTGAGAGTTCAGTCTCTATAAAGGCCTGAAAGGGCTATCATTTCTCCAAAGATGTCACTGTTGTCACTTCCCCTAGAGGCTTGCATGATGTTGTTGAAACATCAGGTCATCCCAAACAGGAGGACCTCTGCGGAACCTCAGTCTCCAGCACTTCTCCCAGCTTTTGTCCCTGGTTCCCTCAGCACGTAAGCTCACAGAAAGACAGACCCCTACCACACCTTTGTCCAGAGCCACATTTCTCTGCTACGATTCAATAGCTGCTATATGATGTGTGTCACATGTTCCTATCCCTCTTCACAATCCTCTACTTATCTTTCTATCATCCATGTAGGCTGCATTTGTATTTCTTAATAAAAAAAAAACTAGATTTGTATTGCTTTATTTATTAGCATTCAATCACACACATTATATTTATAAATATGTACCATTGTATATTTAATTATAGACAGGGAATATAATGTACTTAAATTGAAATCTCCCCTTGTATTCTCCTGTGGTTCTTTCTCTAGTGGATTCCATTTTACTTCTCATGTGTCCACCAACTTTTCTGTTCTTTTTTTTTTTTTTGATGGCAGCACAATGTTTGAAATAAGGTAACATTAATTCAGAGGTATAAGAACTTAGTGTATTTTAATATTGTTAGGATATGTTTCACTCTTATGATACGATTGTCAGGTAGGCTACGTTGGCCAATGGGAGATGATGGCCCAAGTCCTTTAAAGGGGGGTGTAGTATGGCACTGTTCCAAAACAGTGTTCTATTTCTAAGAAAGTATGTTTGGGAAAATGTTGTGAGGGAGGTAGATCACTAATGAGAAGCAAAAACCATGACCTATAAAAATTATTTTGAAAAATGAATAAATGTGTCTTTGTGATTTCTGGTATCTGTCGATGTATTTTTATGCCTTTCTGGTATTTTCCTTTTTGTATCCTAGTATCTAGTGATTTCCAGTATTCCCATATAACTACCTCTTCAACTCCAACCTCTACATTCAAGCTTTCCTTAATGCTAATAGTTTAATGCTAAATTCAATCTAATAATAAATGCTAATTCTTTTGTTACTACCAGATCATTACCTTATTCTCATTACTGTACAATTGACACTTCTAATGTAAACCAGATTGATCACTGTACAAGAAAAAAAATGATACAAGAATTGTCTTCAATTGTTTCTATTGCTCTTTTAGGGGTTGTGCCTTGAATTTTAAATATTTTATATTTCCAGGAATCAACTTTACAATGTGTTATTACAGTAAATTTAATCACAAAATATAATAAACAAAATGACTAAAACAAATACTGTGTTTTTTATAAATAGACTGCTATTTGGGAAATACAATCACATGGTAACATGAAATCTTATAAAAATAATTACATTTATGATTCTCGGAATGTGTGTACTTTTAAAATGTACTGCTTGTACTTGGAAGAAATATCCAAATTACGAACTCACTATAAACTATTTGACTATTAAGAAATTTGTAAATGTCTGCTTAATCTACTAAGAGATGTTATTCATTTTACTAGTCATTGAATCTGCTTGCCCTTTTTTGTAGACACTTACCCATAAATCTATAGAATATACATTGAGTTTCTTTATTCATCAATTGAAATAAAAAAATCTCATAATAGCCCAGGTTATATCTTAAAATCAGTCTTCATGAGGCACCTAACAAATATTCTAATAGAAGCATACTTTATATTAGGTTTTATGAAATTATATATATTTAGGGTAGACAGTTTTGGCATGCATGTTTTTTTGACCAATGCTGAACATTTTGTAAAAGCTAATACGCTATTACACTGGTAGTATATGTTGGCTTCTTTATACAAATATAGTATTATCAGAAGTTTTCTTAAACCTGAACTTGTTAGAGACTGTGTTTACTCTCAGAATCTTGTTTACCTCCTGCCTACATATTTCAGTGATTTGCTTCAGAGACACTAGCCACTATAGAAAAATACCAAGGAAAGTGTATTTGAATTCCCAAGAGATACAAACAGGTCAGTCATTTTATTGCAGTGTAACACATGATGTCAGATGTCAGAGACTAGTTGAAAAGGTTGACATGTGAATATGTTGACCTACAATGACTCAAGAGTGGAGGACTGTTTTCAGATGATTGTGATGTGCTCAAAGTATAATGTGTGTTATTGCTTGGGAGTCACAGAGGTTTAAGGGGCATAGTTCTCCTTTGAAAATTCATTTTCATTCTAACTTCATTTTAGGAACCAGTAATAAGACAACAAAGGTTTTTCATTTAACAACCAATCATTGATTTACTACAGGTGTTGGTGAATGCTCATGGAAGTCAATATTTGGGAGACAAACAGAAGATGAAGTGTACATTTATGAGATAATTTGTCTTGAGTTAATTAGTGTTGTAGGAATACTTTAAATTTGTACATTTTACCTGTTGTAATATTCTTAGTCACACACGGCATATTGTGTGATTTTTTTTTAAAGCTTCAATTTAACAGCCTCAGTGTAAACTCGTGTGTGCTAAAAGACTGATATCATTTGCAAATCAGACGAAACAATGAACTTAAATATTCATTGTAAGAATATATAATTATGTTTTTAAATGGAAAAAATAAATTACTATAGCATACTAAGGCCGGATTTACATATTAACTCTAAAAATATATACTTTAAGAAAAAGGTAAGTTAAATATAATTAATTCTATGACGATCAGAAAGCTTTGAAAGCATTGAATTTTATTTTCATTGTGATAAACATGAAGAAGGTGTAAATTGTAAAAGTCTATGTATTTTACTGACCCTTCTGCAGTTGTATACTCTCATGCTAAATTTCTCTTCTATTTGAGAGAGGATGCAGTTTAAATTTTTTGTGCACATATTTCTTTTGAGAGGTATGTGATTTCTAAATATGTATAATATACTATTTAGTAATACACACTGTAATTTAAGCAATTTGTTTTATATCATATATTAAATATATAACAATATGACTGAGTAATGCTCAGTATGTAATGTTTAATATGGGAAAGGAGTATATCTCAAATATACCTGAATTTTACTTAGATAAGATATTGTTTTACAGCATTTAAGGCCTACCCAAGTCTCTTGTGTCTCAACAGACCTATACAAACACAAATAATGTTGAGTTTAAATCCTCATTTATTTTGCCTTATGCTATGGGAGTACATGTTAGCAAGTAGAAGCCTAAGTATTTCTAATATGAAGAAGCAAAGTCTAAAGGTTATATAATAAACTTTGCAGTCAATCAATGTCTGTAGGTTCAAAAATATGGTAGAAAAAGTTGTTTAAAAATCTAATTATGAAGCCGGGCGTGGTGGCGCACGCCTTTAATCCCAGCACTTGGGAGGCAGAGGTAGGTGGATTTCTGAGTTCGAGGCCAGCCTGGTCTACAGAGTGAGCTCCAGGACAGCCAGGGCTATACAGAGAAACCCTGTCTCGAAAAACCAAAAAAAAAAAAAAAAAAAAAAAAAAAAAAAAAAAAAAAAAAAAAAAAAATCTAATTATTTAGAGTAATTAAGTCAGTGAGCACAAAAAAGAATAAAGCTGTTCATTACTTCTTGAAGTTACTTGAAGATCATTATTGTAACATGTAGAAACGGCAGTGATCAATTCCAGAGAAATTCTTAGATAAACAAATAGTTGTGAGTATGTCTGCCATATCTAAGGAAGCATGGAGATGTGTAAAATAGAGGTTTGTTCTTAGACAAATCATCATAGGATACACTTGGCTCACAACCTTAGGGAATACAAAATATCCTATGCCAGTTTTTATAAGCAGATATTTTTGCTTGTGCTGCTGTATCTCCCAGGGTTAGTAGCAATTCCATCTGATTATATTCATAAAATCTTTTCTCCTGTTCTGATATCCAGGACTTTGGTGAGAGGTTTTATGTGGTGTATGGATTATGGAGAATATATATTTCACTGTCTTCCATGGTCATAGATGAGATGTCCATTCATTTAGTATGCAATGTTTTGAGTGTTACAAGAGCAGTAGCTAGTAATGTAGATTCTAGGCTCCCCAATCATACCGACGTGCTCTTCCCTGTATTGCATAAAACATTTTTCTAGTGGATCTATTTTCCCCTATACAAATTAGTAATCTTTGATAATCACACTTTAATTCCCTTAGGAGCCTTCAGGATTGTACTTATTAATAATACCCTCCAACTTAATAGGTCATATTAGGAATTTAATTTTTTTCAAGCAAAAAATTCAGTTTTCTACCCTTCTCGCCCTCACCCAACTTTAGGTTACAAGGGTTCATGTCTCAATATCATTTAAATATTTCAAAGTACAAGTTTAACATCATGTTCTATGGGAGGAGCACTTCTGAATTGGGTATTGCAACATGGAAGCTACGAATGAGAAAGCCAAGCCTCAGAGCAAACACTCTGCAGATGAAGTCAGGAAGAAGAACATTTAGTAATTATCTAGACCGTTAAAATGAAGCAATCCTTTCTATTTCAGCTAACTAGAATTCCACCATAGTTATAGTGTCCAGCACTGTTAACATGGCACAGGATTGCCTTCCATCATTAGTTGGAACCTCAAATCTGGCTTGTAATCCTTCCCCCCCACCTCTCTCTCTCTCTCTCTCTCTCTCTCTCTCTCTCTCTCTCTCTCTCTCTCTCTCTCTCTCTCTCTCTCTCTCTCTCTCTCTCTCTCTTTCTCTCTCTCTCTGTCCAGTGTTTGTCCCCTCCCATTCCCTCTTCCACAGTTCCCCATTCCATGCCTCTTCCCCCCATATCTCCAAGAGGATGTTCCACCCCACCAGGTCCCCTCATCTTCAACCCTCTGAGGCTACATATCTCTAATCATTCTGCTTACCTGCTGAGCTTCTTACCTGTCCCCTCACATAACTGATCCTGTTCCCCTTTTCCCCTCCCCCTTCCCTTCACACCCATATCCATATCCCTCCCTCCTTCTGCCTCTCATGATTATTTCCTTCCATATTCTAAGTGGGATTAAAGCATCCTGTCTTGGGCCTTTCTGCTTGTTAAACTGACTGATTTCCAGATTGTTTCAGTTTACAATCCCATCAGCAATGGAGGAGTGTTCTTTTATTCTCCACACCCTTACCAGCATGTGCTGTCACTTGAGTTTTTGATCTTAGTCATTCTGATTGATATAAGGTGGAATCTCAGGGTCCTTTTGATTTGCATTTCCCTGATGACTAAGGATTTTGAACATTTCTTTAAGTATTTCCCAGTCTTTAGAGATTCTTCTGTTGTGAATTCTCTGTGTAGCTCTGCACCCCATTTTTAATTGGGTTATTTGGTTTTTTAGGGTGTTAACTTCTTGAGTTCCTTATATTTTTTGGATATTAGCCCTCTACCAGATGTGGGGTTAATGATGTTCCCAATCTGTAGGTTGCTGATTTGTCTTATCGGCTGTGTTTTTTGCCTTTGTTTCCCTCCTTTGCAGCTGTGTTCTTGTTTCTCCATCTTTCCTCTCCATCTGCTTGTCTCTTCCATTCACTTTCTTTCACATTCTACAGCAAGACACAATAGCCATCCTTCTGCTCCTCCCTGGCTTATAGTCCTTTTTTTTTTTTTTTTTTTGTAGATATACTAAACTGTTTTTTAGCCTAAAAATAAAACAACTCTGCCCTAGTAGGAGGAGTCACCTTCCTTTATGTGTAAATCACATCCCTGACATGGGATAGCAATGTCTCACATTCACTTATTGCCATTTCTGCTACTCTGAAGCTCTTGATGGGATAATCTTCTTCACAGCCAACTCCTGGCATCAACTGAAGTATGCTGACATATCATTGCATACACATTCCTTTACCTAGTCGCATGCACCTCTATTGATTAGGCCTCCTATCTTCGCATTTTAGTCCTGGCAAAAGCTGTCCAATGCTGTAGTCAGTTCTTTTGGTAGCCTCCTTTATGACTTTGCACATGAACCCATCAAAAGGAATCCATCATTCTCTATTCTGAAACAAAGATGCTTAGTTTACCATCCACTTGCTTGAATACTGTTTTGCATGTATCTTGGCATTCTGTCCCAAAGGATCCAGTTCCCTCCTCAACATCTGGCACAGAATTTAGAACCACTTAGGCAGGTTTCCCAACTATGGTTGCAGGATATTAAGAAACAGTTCAAACTTATAACCTTTACTCTTACTATCTGCAAAATGACTTTCACTACAAATTATAAGAATTATAGGTCTAATATATGGCACAGGAAATTGCATAGTGAATTGTCATAGGGATGTCAAGTAAATAAATGATTCAGACATGAATCTATGACTACTCTAGTGACAGTACAAGAAGGGCTTGATACATTACTGTTAAATAGAAAGATCTGTGAATAAGAGCTATTTTGGACTTGAAGTTTATATATCTCATCTTGTAAATTTAGTTTATCCATTAACATAACAATTTAAATCCCCTTACTCACTGCATTATGAGTATTTGCCCACAGTTGATATTTTGTTTCTTACTAGTAATTTCTGTGCTTACTTGATATATTTTATTTACCCTGAAATTGTTGCCAAAGTCTAGGCTTAAAAACAGTAGTGTCTATTGTTTTAAATTTTATACATGTCAATAACATCATATAAGTGAACTAGTCTAAAGTTGTATTTGTACAAACTTAGCTTTTATCTTTCTCCAATATATAACAATGTCATTGGTTTAAAAGAAAATCATTTAAGACTCTAAATGCCATATCTAAGGTTGCACAATGACTTTGTGACCAGGACTTACAACTCTTTTCTCATCACAAGCCTCAGCTCATATCTTAAAGTCTGCTAAAATTCCAGTTATTCCATCTTCATTCCAAATTATAAAAGGCATAGAGAAGTAATAGGATCAACAACCACTTTGAAATTTCATACAGTGCTAATCAGAGTTGGGTGTGACAATTAGGCCTAGTTTTCATTGATGATGTGTTGAGAAACACGCACACACACACATATACATAAACATACACACACACACACACACACACACACACGTTAGTGCGTGCATGCGTGCACACCCCTAGTATCAGAATTATCCTTAACTGCAAGCGAAGACTGGCAATAAAGGCTTTCTTATGAGTGTTTGTAGCCTGAACCATACAGGGAAACAACTTTGAAATTAGAAAATTAGCAGTATTTTCCACCTCTGGAAAAACATCATTATTGATGTATTAATTATATCAGAGATATGAAGATATTTACTATGATGTAAGACTTATTGCTATAGTTTTGACATTTAGAAAACTGTGCAACAGTTTGCTCTTTTACTCACCTGGAATGCCATGCTGAGATGTTGCTGCAATAACTGCAAAGACAGCTATCTGTCCTTGAAGACACTTTTGTTTTAAATTTATAGGATGCTTTGTCTTTGTTTCCCTATTTGCTATCATAAAAGTGTATATTTTCCTATTACCAAGCTAGGCATGCATGCCTATTTTAAAGCAGTATTATTTCATATTTGTTGCATATGGTTTAAAAGATAAAATATTAAATATAAGTTCTACTTACCAAATTAGTTTATTCCATAAACATCTCCATTGGACCCACTTCCAACTGTTCTTTGGAAGAAGACTTTGGAAAGTCTAACCTTTCAAAGTTAACTAGAAGCTTCTTGGGAGTCTGAAATCCAGCACTTTGAGACTATTATTTTAGCTACTTAGCAACAGAATGACAAATGAATGTTCTAGTCACTGTATGTTAAAGATGGCTGACTTAATGAGCTGTGTCCTACTTGTCAGATCAGTTCCTTCATCTGCACATCTCTTTATATATAAAGCACATCTTTTGAAACCACAGGGAATGGAGGAGAAAGTAGTGTATGATTCTTTGCTGCTTTCAAGCACATCACATCTGATAAAAAGTATCAATCATCTAGTATTACTATCATATTATAAAACTGTAAATACTGTTACAGGCAGGACAGTAGAAACCATGTGCTAATGAATATTAATCCACTTGTAACCATACATTTTCATGTTCCTTGCAATGCTTCAGTTATCTGTATATGTTGTGTTTTGTTGCTTTTCTAATAATTCAAAATTTATCAGCAAGCACTATTGCAAATATATTTCCCAGAAATTCATTAGTGTCAATATTATAAAAGCCAAATTTTAAGATAGAATCATGGTCTTATAAAATGAGGTTATATAAAAATATCACCTATTAGAAATTTAAGACTTTTTTTGTTTGTTTTTCAAGACAGGGTTTCTCTGTATAGTCCTAGCTGTCCTGGAACTCACTCTGCAGACCAGGTTGGCCTCGAACACAGAAATCTGCCTGCCTCTGCCTCCCAAGTGCTGGGATTGTTTTTTGGAGGGGAAACTGGGAAAGGAGAAATCATATGACATGTAAATAAAGAAATTATCTAATAACAATAAATAAATAAATAAATAAATAAATAAATAAATAAAAGAAATTTAAGACATAATCATCTTAATTTCAAAAGATTCACTCAACAATAATTGTTACAAGCACAATATAAGTTACTTTAATAGAGAGAAAAATTTGATTCTAAAGATGCGTGTAGTTAGTATTGTTAGATGTATGCAATGGTGATAAATGACCATGTGTAAAGCACGGACACAGAGCCATGTGGAAGGGCAGAGCCTTTCCTGCATGCTGTACTTAGTCAGCCATGAGTCACCCTTGTTTTTTCACACTTCCGTTCTGGGCTGTTGGTATCTTGTGTGTGCAGCAGCTAACTCAGAGAGATCAGGATCAAGAACTAAGGTTCTTATCCATCTTCCTTAATTCTCTCATCAAATTCTCAGTACACAGTTACTACGTGAACAAATTTTCATTCTTGCCTTACTCTCCCTTTGAATTCTTACATTCTCTGTTTTATATCATGTATTTTTTAAAAATCAAAAATTCCATGTCCCCTCCCTATCCTCCCATCCTTCTATGTTTCACCATCATTTTAGGCTACTTTATTTTTAATGAACAGTATGTTCAAGGACAGATGCTATGCTAAGGGTTTGGGTATTAAATGGACATCTATTTGAAACAAAAGTCTTTGCTGTCAAGTATACTTTATGAAAGAAATATAGGCTCAACATTCAGAGAGTAAACTTTCGCATGCAAAAAGTAAGAATACTCTTGCATGGAAAGCACAATGAAACAATGACTAAAAAGTAATTTGGGGGTCAGGAATAGGTGTAAATGGAAGACATTATGGCCCCTAGATACATGTACATGAATGCCACTGTAATATTTATTAGAATGAACATTCTAATATGAACTAAACTTGCAAGTGATTTTTCTGTTTTTTCTGACATTTTTAATACTATGTTTGAAGATTATCTATAAAATAATTATTGATGAAAATAGGAATACTCAACAAGACATTTCTCAATAGATAATAATGAAGGGTCCTTTATTGAAATTTAAGCTCAGGAGCACCCATTTTAAGTATGGAAAACTTCCTGTCTATGAACACTATGCCTACGTTAAAACTTAGAGTCAGCTTTCCTCTTCTCTGTTGTTTGCCAGAGTAGATTATGTGAAATGACAAAGCTGTAATAAGCACTCTGTTCTCAGTGGATTCACAAAAGGTTCCTTACCTGTTCTTCATCCTCCCCTACACATGTAAATCCTAACCTCTAGTGCCTCATCTTTGGATTTCATTCCCATATACCAATTGCACACACATGAAACAACAATGGTGCTAAAAATATTTAAATCTCACCTTAATGTGGAATGATGACATTATGAAGGAGCAACTGGTGTTGTAAGAAAAGAAAAGAAGTTGAAAACACATGAGACAGGCAGGATGAACTCTGTAGGTGTCATAGCACAGCTTCCTGTATAGGTTTCCCCAATCTTGACACTATCAAGGGAAGGTTTCAACAGCAAGATTATTCTGTGTGTTGGAACATTTTTAGTAGTCACATTAGCTTCTTTGAACCAGACACGGGTCACATATTTTTTATGCTTTTTTATAATTAATGAAATGCTCCAACTTGGCAAAAGTCCTCTGGTAAACCCCAATTGAGAACCACAGGGAAGAGGAAGGATTCATAAACATCACATTGATTGCTTCAAAGTATCTCTTGAGTCTCATCACATAAGATGGTGTGGTGGTTTGAATATATATGGCCCAGAGACTGGCACTAACAGGAGGTGTGGCTTTGTTGGAAGAAGTGTGATCTTATTAGAGGAAGTATGTGTCACTGTGAGGTGGGCTTTGAGACCCTCCTCCTAGCCATGTGAGAGATAGTTTTCTCCTGTCTGCCTTTGGATCCAGATGTAGAACTTTTCGCTCTTCCAGCCCCATATCTGCCTGGATACTGCCATGTTCCTGCCTTGATGATAATAGATTGAACCTATGAACTCTGTATGCCAGCCCCAACTAAATACTGTCCTTTATAAGTGTTGCTTTAGTAATGGTGTTTCTTCACAGCAGTAAAACCCAAAATAAGACAGATGTCACATTTATTTGCTGGACTAAAGACTAGAATTTAAGCCTTGAGTCTGTTTATAGACTTAACAAGCTGCAGAAGTCTGGGACTTTATAATGTCCCCAGCTGCCATAAAGAATTGACAGAAAGGTGAGGAAGACAAAAAGAGACTGAGTCCACTTCAGGCCTATGATAAGGTCACCTAGGCTTTAGTATCCCCTTTGGTAACATCACATTTTACAATAGATTTCTTTCTCAAGATATTAGCCCATGTGTAAAAATTTAAAAGAGATTCAGGTTTATTACCAACTTTGTAGTCAGAGCTTGGAATAGACGTTAGGCCAAGATTTGTGAAAATACTTGAAGCCAGAGAAAAAGACTCTGTTTTCTATTACAATGATACATTCAATGGCATTTCAAAGTAAACATTGGCAATAAAGAGAGCAAGAGTGCAAAACCGGGTGATCAACTTCAAACCGCCAGCATTTTTTTCCTTTTCTCCTTAAATGTAAATATGAAGTGTTAAAATTTAAAAATTGAAGTGTTCAAAGTAGAACATAGAGTACTAAGAGAACTGAGTAGATGAAATAATATTTGCTCTAAGTGAAGTGATGAATAGGCATCGACTCATAGTCACAACGTCCATGGATACAAAGACCTGACTTTTCTGTTGTGTTTTTTTTTTTACATCACAATGCATGAACCTAATGCAATATTGTGGAAGTAGGTGAAATTATTTTAATATATACCAAATAAAAAGCAATAGGGAAGAGTAAGTATTTTCTTTTTATGTATCTCTCTGTGTCTTTCTGACTCTGTCTCTCTCTCTGTCTCTTTCTCTTTCTCTCTCTCTATCTCTCTCACACACACACATACACACACATGCTACATGAAATGATTCATTTAAGACATAAATAAGAAGGCCTTTGCATTGCAGAACAGATATGAATACTGATTGCTAAAGAAACAGAACAAATTGCTAAATTTAAATAGAGTTATAAATTTATAAGCATAGTAAATCAAGTGTCAGCAATAATAATTTGTAATCTATCTTAAATGTTAAGTAAATATTAAATGTTAAGTAAAGACAGGATTTTAAAATATGATTATACCAAATATGAATTTTCATTACTCCTCAGGGCTACATTGTTTGACTTTTGCTGGTAGAGCCTAAGATCTCTAAAGTCTCTCATTTATTAAATCACTATGACAAGCATAAAATTGCCATGTTACTTGATAAGAGGATCTCCATTCTAACATCAAAGCACTGGTTAGTCTAAGATCATGTCCATCTCTGGGATAGTTAAGAATTTCCAAGATCATTCTTGTTGAAAGATTTATTTCTTTGTGTTGAACTAAAGTCCCAGCTAGCTTTTTCTTCCTGTCCTCCTGAAGCCAGTCTTAGCTTTACAGAAAGCAATAATGCCTTAATCTGGTCCTGATGTTTTAAAGGATAACCAATCCTCATCTGACAAACTCTACTTTTAAAGAGTCCTCTCCTTAAGACAGGCCCATTCAGATTGTTTCCCTGTGAGGCAAGTGTGTTAGTATTCATTGTTTAAGTACTTGATAACATTTTAATCTTATCACTAACTTTATTGTCACTGCTAATTTGAAGCTCCTCTTTGTATTTAAGTTACAATAGTGGTAATGGTTGAGCCTGTTCTGATTCCTTCACAGCCACTTTTCTGTTTACTAACCTTGCTTAAGGACACAGAGTAGCTTGTCAGTAACTGCACTGGAGGAAGAAAAAGCAAACTCGAGGGACAACTATTATTTCCAGTCTGCCTTTCATAAAGCTCTTCCTTCACCATGCTTTATCTAAAATTTCAGTGCCCATCCCTGCTTATAGCAGCATAAATAACAACACCTGTGATATCCCATAACAAATACCTTTATTTTCCTTTTCTTAATTGCTTTTGTTTTTCTAAATATTCTTATTTATTTTCTGGTTCTCACTAAAATATGGGATCTTGTTCTCAGACTTTTTCGTTTGGTTGTGGATGTATCATAGGTTTGTCCCGTATTCCTCAAAGAACTGTTCTGACTGGCTTGCATATAACATTTCATGATTCCAAGGTAACCTAAACTTGTGAAAACAACCCTGCCTCACATTGCAGAAATGTCTATGCATTTTTGAACAATCACTTCAATCTTAGTAAGACTACCTTCTGCAATCTAAACGCTTATTACATAGTGGTGTCTGTCAGGTAAGAACTCTATCTCAGAATCAACAATGTTCCTCTCTTTAAGAATGTTAAGATAACTATAGCCAGTAATAAGGAGAGTCTTAAAAATTAAATGTCAAAAAAGGAGGGAGTGGTAATATTTACAGCACCAATCAATAAACAAAAAAGCAGCTAATTTAATGATGTCTATTTTCTTCTACAATATTCATTTGGGATCCATGACTATTTATAGGAGAACAACTCCTGCTGGTTCTGGTTATTGTTTTCCCTTGATTTTTCAATTCTCAGTGCTTACCCAGCATCTTTGAATGCTACACTTACTGTTTCCATTGGAAATCCATACTGAGAACAGTACGACATGCATCACTGTTTATGGGACACATTATCTTCCTGAGATTCCTATGCCATGCACAATTATTACTCCAAGGGTACCCTCCCATTTCCACTGTCAAATAAATAGTGACAGTGCCTGGTACTTTGCAGCTTAGCAAAATGTCTCTTAGGAAAGTCTTTATTCAGCATAAATGTGAGCTGCTCTGGGGATGTTTCTTACATACTAAATGCCTAATATAGTTTTAGGCATACTCAGATGTAATTATTTAAATAATATCTGCAAGGGAATTGGTTCTTGCTTCGTTTTCTTTTAAATCCTGAGGCTCAGTGCTGGCAACATTACTTTGGAAAGAAATCAAGTCTTCTGTAGAAGAGTGGCACTTGAGACAGACTGCAAATGCACAATGGCTTTTAGAAATCTGTTCTTTACCAGCAATTATTTTCTACTCACTTATCTGTCCACATGTTCCCATTTAACCAACTGATTAATACTGAGTAACTTCCCACTTTGATTCTAAAATAACAAAACTTCAAAGTTACCTTGGAATTATGTTGGACAGAGCCTTAGGATTTTCATGCTTCATGCAGACTGTCTGGAGTTTGATTTCTCTTTTGTATTAGAATTAGAAGTTTTTAACTTAGCACATGGAAATATGAATATATCTGTATTTCTTTATGTAGATACAATTTATCTAGAGAGAGAGGAAAGTACCTCCCAGGAACTAGTGAATCTTTGGACCCAACTTGAGGCAGGGTCTCATTCCTTCTACCATGTGGGTCTCAGATCTTTTCTCAGGCATTTGGACTTAGCTTAGCAGGTACTTTCACTGAATGAGCCATGTTCTACCTCAGTATAACCCTCCACTGTTCTTTGTGCATCTCTTTGTTTCTACAGTCGATGGAGTTCTTCTAGTAGGTTAGCATAAGGAATTTCTTCATATTTGCCTTCCCCGATAGCCTGTGAAAAGATTGTCCACCAAATTGTAAATTTAGGCAGGAAGAATGTTAAGACTAAATTTCAATAAATGACCAGTCTATGACGCAGATGCAATAAATGACACAGACGTTTACCAGACTAAATCACACCAGACTGCTTTGCTCTCCCGCTTTTTCAGTTTTCTGTAATATTTATTATAAATTCTAACAGATTTAACCATCAGAGGAGCTGGGTGTTTAAAAGAAGTTTTACACATAATGCTGGTCAATAGTTCTCTTGTGTGCTTTAACTGTGCTATAAAAAATATGTTCATCTTATAGCTTAGATGATGTATGGAAAGGCAAAGGTGGAATTAGATGGGAAAGTATCCAGAGCGATTGTTTCTGTTGATCTTGTTCATATTAGGGTACCTTGGCAGGGAGACTTTTGATGTTCCCGAGTGTTGTCGTGGAATCATGAGACATTTGAGCTCTCTATGTAATATAACAAAGATCAACTTCCATTAGAATAGAATGGGTGCATGTTTCAAGTACACAGACTTAGCAAATCTCTTTCAGTAATGTGAAATGACTAAAGGGTGCACATAAAAAAGCTTAGCATTCACAGCAATAGTATTGTTTTGTTTCAGAATGAAAACAGTTAAGAGTCAACATGATTCCTCTTAGCAAGACAATGTTGACCAGTTTCCTAACATTTCTATGCACATATTATTTAAATGTATTTAAAATATTTGATTTCTAGTGCTTCACAATGACTGCCATCACAACTATGACAGAAGTCTGGCTTATACTGAGCCAAACAAAAAATCAACAAAGACCTTCTCAACTGTCCTGTGAAAGAAATTTGCATTGTTGACTAAAACTTTTTAGTCACTTCCCATGGGAAAAAGAAGTTCTTTTGGAGGGCAGAGCAGAATAGTTTGGCATGTGCTGACACTTCTTCTATCTTTTCAATGGCAAAATCATTTCCAGGCCACCAGACACAGTGAATAATTCCTGAATGCTACATGTGGCGTGGCCAGGATGACAGTACTGCCATCTGGAATAATAACAAAATTTCCTCACAGCAAGCATCCTTTCTAGAAGGATCACTCATGCAGATCATGTGCCCAGTCCTTCATTTCTTCTGGCTTTTCCCCTTGGACTGTGCAATGACAGCAGAATGCAGTTACAGTAGCATTATATTTTTACTTCAGAGGTGAGATTCATGGACCACACCAGATTGCCTTTCTGGTACTCATGGGTATTAGGGAGGATCCAGCAACTGTAATACTAAAAGCAGTATTGTTGTCAGCTTTTCATCGAATGTGTGCAGTTTACATTGCTATTGGATATGAAGATCCTGGATTATAGACTGCAGAAATTATAGAAATATCTGTGAAACTAAGCAAATTTCTTAAACCAGATCCCCAAACTGGAATGGAGCCTTATAAAAATTTCCAGATTCCACCCACTCACAACAGTTTTGTCTATTGATCAACTAATCTGCAGCCTTTCTGGGAAACATTTCCATTTTCTGTTCTCTAGTTAAGTTTTCTTTATTAATTTGTTATGTTTTTTTTTAACATTTTGAGAAGAGAGATTTGTCTTGCTATTAAATGAACACTGAAACTATAAGAGTAATCGTATCAAGAGTAATGTGGTCAGGCTTGCACTTATCAGTGACTTCTGCTGTGTTTAAATTCCATCCTCCCTTGTTATTTCTTGGGTTGTTTGGCCTAACAATCTGTATTTAAATTTTTCTGCTATATTCAATTGATAACTACTTTCAAGGATAATATTAGTTCTTTATTTTCTTTTTCTAACAACAAACTAACTTTTTATTGATCCTTTGTGAGTTTCACCCCAGTCCTCCTCATCTCCCCATACCCTCATATCTGCTCTTCACTCTTACAACTTTCCTCCTAAATACACACACACACACACACACACACACACACACACACACAACATAGAAAAAAATCTCATTGTAGAAGCTGTAGTTTGTCACAATCTGTCCCAGAGTATATCTCTTTTTTGTTCCCCCACACATCTTCATCCTTAAATATTCATTGCTATAATTTAAAGGTCTGGATCGAGGTCTCTGGCTACCACTGTGACACCATCAATATTGAATTCTCACAGTGACTGAATCCCATTATCCTGTTGTTGCTCTTTGTCCTGTAGCTTTTGTTTAGCAGGACTGACCTTTTCTCTCATTCCCACTGCTGGCAGATGATAGAGATTTTGGCCTGGACCAGCTCAGAGTTGGTCAGTGCACCAGTTCTCCCTTATCTGCACCACCTGAGTGAGCTCTCTAGCACTGCTTAGCGAGGCAGTCCAATGCTCTCCATCTGCATCTCCTGCACCCACACCTCCAGACCCAGATCCATTGTATTCCTCAATTAAACTGTGGGGTTCAAAGTCCCAAGTGCTGCCAGCTTCCAGTCAAGGTATGGGCCTCAATTTCCTAGGTGCTGCAGACTGTGAGGGGCTTGGACATCTCTCCTGCTCTCATACCCTCAGGGCTGGCTCACTGTGCCTTTGCCATCAAGACCAGCTCCACTGTGTGGCCCAGAAGAGGTGCAGGGCCCTCTCTGTAGAGTGCTCCAGCCAGTGAGGAGGCCTGGCTAGCTCTCTGGCATGCATTTAATGATGTATACACTGATTCAGTAAGTCTGCACTCTCACACTTATCTTTGATGAACAGAACATAAGTAGGCACTATGATTGTTCTGGATAACGAAATTGTAGAATATTTATACAGGTCCTGACTATGTTGCATTGTCTAGAGTATTCTGGAATTCCAGAGGGAAAGATTGTGATGAGGAAGAATTGAACATGAACAGAATTAAGAAAAATCTCTAGAAATCACTCTACTTATACAGGATGTATTGCTCATTGACAGATTATAAATATATGGTTAATCATATTAATGTAAATTTTCTTATCAGCTATGTATACTAAACTAGTTATTCCTTATTTCATGAAATATAAACAGCAACATGAGCTTATCTATGTGATTTTATATTATAATTTTATAGAAAAAGCAATAAATTACTTTTACTGGTATGTAACATAGGCCGAGTGTTTCACATTGCTGAATTTTTAAATCATGTATATCGACAGAATGTTACATACTGTCACAATATTAAGTAAAGCTGAGGCACTTATTTGATGAGTATCTTAATATTAGAATCTTAGAATCAGCATTTCTCGCCCTTCCAGCAGTGTAGAGAATAAACTCCTGTAAACGGGCTCGGGTTCTTTGGAGATGGACAGTCATGAAGAACTCCAATTGCACAGTATCAATGCCCTAATTATTGGATATGGAAGACAAGGAAGACGCAGGTTCATGAGAGCAGTAGAGTAGACCCTGCCTTTTGGGAAATTGTGCCCACACTCAACATTCCTTAATGCCCAACTATTTCCCATTTACTTAGCATGTATACCATTCTTCCCTCTGCCTTGAATATACCTGGCTTTTTTCATATATTTCTGCCCTGCAGGTATGTTATAATATTTTTTTGGAATTTTTTAATTGCAAAAGTACCAAGGCAAAGACCTTAAGAGTTCTCTTCAATTTATAAATGATGATTAATATTTGGTCAAAGAATTAGCTTTCAATTTTGTTTTATTCACTGATTGAGTGGATGTATAAGTACATAGTTAAGCCCTATAAAGCATATATTCTAAGTAAAATTATTAAAACTAAAAAGTTCAAAGCATATTTGTTTTAAAATATCCAATATAATTACAAAGCTAAATAGGGCATGCTGAACAAATATCACCATATGTGAAAATTAACTTAATGCTTAAATTAAATAAAGCAGAATAAATCACAGATATCATTAATAGTTAACTGAGCAGCATAAAGCATTCATGTAGAATGGAGGGAGTGATAATTGATACTACATATGTTTGAAGAGGCCACATTGAGAATAGCTGACCAGGGTAAACCTACTACTATCATTATTTTGCTAAGTGGACAGAAATTAAGCTACCTTCAGAATTCTTAGTTTTATACCTATAGGTCTTTTCCGCTCTAAGACCTCAACTGGAAAGTTTCTTTGTACAGTGGAGAAGTCATGTAGAAACTCAACAAATCTGGGTGCAGAGAATAATGTGTTTCTCTAGTGCTCAGACACAAATGAGACACCAACCTCAAGCTCCTTTCCCTTAAGGTGCTGGGAACACTGGAGAAGAAGGGACAGAAAGAATAATAAAATAAAAGATGAGGTCAGGATGACAATGGCAAAGCAGGGTCATTGAGCATCACAGAGCTGTTGCTGTTCACAGCAGCTGTGGATGCCTGCAAAACACTTGACTAATTCACTCAACATTCCAGCATGGAGGGAAAGGATTTGTGAAACCCATCTTGTTAGGACATAACTTCTAGGATAGGTAGAGTTGATTCTCTTTAAGAGTGTGGCTTATGATATCCTAGTGGATAACCTCACACCTGTTGGGTAAATGGGCACCATTAACTGGACTTAGTAGAATATCTTTTAAAAAACAAACAAGCAAACAAACAAATAGAGGAGGACATGAATCTGGAAGTGGGTGGATAATGTATCTGAGGGGAGTGAAAGGGAAAGATAAAGGATTAACTTGATCATGTTGTTTGATATATGAAATTTCCACAAAATTAAGAAAAATAGGTTATTAAAATTTTGAGTTAAAGAATTGAATGCAAACACTTGTTATTCATCTGTTGACCCAAAAATTCAATTCTTGAATTTTTAAATCCTGGCATGCAGGAAGGTCATTTCATCCAACTAAGAACTGGATTTGGATGTGTGCAGTAGGATGTTGTGTGGAAACATTAGAACTTCAGGAGGCTTTAGGAGTCCAACATCACTTGAGTTGCTGATATAGACTTAGGGGGAACTGTTTTATCTGTTCAGATCTTTTCCAACAATCAAGTCATTCTCCTTTATTATCACATGTCATTTCTGTGTTGGTTTTACTCCATTGGATCTCATTTAATTCATAGTGGTCTGAAATTTACTACGTAGCTAAGAATGAACTTGAGCTAATCCTCACCATCCCACAAGTCTGCATCCTGGGATTATAGTCTTCCACTACTGGTGAAGATTTGTGTGCATTTCTACATTGCATTTTAGTGTCTCATCTATGCATCTCTTTATCTATTTAATAGATATATTTATTTATTGATGGATTTGTTTAATTACTTAGTTAAAGGATTTATTTAATAAGGCATTCCTTTCTGGTTTTTTGTCTTATTCCATAGCTAAGAATTAAGCAGCTAGCGAGTGTCAGGCTCTTTCATAGCTGCTTAGTATTGTATAAAGATAATTTAAAGGATCAAATTGTATTTGAATTGTTTTATGTTTTCCTTGCTTTGTCATGTGGTTTCCATGCTAGAATAATGCATATGACTGTATTCAGCCAAAACATAGAGGTTTTGATTGTAAAAGTTGGAAACTTTAATCATGCATTATGCTGTGACACACATTGTCACTGTGTTTTTCTTCCATAATCTTGAAGATACTTACTGCCTTATAAAAGTAGTGCAAATGATTTTCAGATACACTTTAGGAAATTTAAGAACACTAATACTAGGTTTCTACCTTTCAATAGAAAATTCATCATGTAAATGATACCATTTATGATTTAAAAGTGGTAACTTTTCTATTATAAGATTGAATATTAGGCTCCAATAATTTAGTCATTGTATCTTATCATTCAAAGTAATAGCTGCTCTAAGTGGTGGCCCAGCAGTTTATCAGCACAAAATCACTAAAGAAAAATGCTATTGATTTTCACTATCAGTGGCTAAAAAGTGCTTCATGTCCTAGAATTAGTCCAGAAAGCTGGAGTAAAATATGAACATGCCACTATGGATGTGGAAGCAGAAGAGAAATAAACCCTTTCCTCCCCAGTGTGCTTTTGTTCATGGTTTGTCATCGTAGCAATGTTAACAAAAACTAAGGCAATATTTATATGAACTGTTTAAAATGTTTTTACCATCTTCAAATGCTGCGGGCAGGGCAGTCTGGGCCTCCCTCAACCTGCAGGGAAACAGGGTCCTAGTCAGGTCGACAAGGTGTAGGTGAGAATGACAAACAGAGTCAACACAAGGAAGTGCTGAGTCTGAGGGTATTTGTCAGAAATGGCATCAGATTTTTACAGTCATTACAAAAGAGAAATTAAAAATATGGCAGCTCAGCCATCAAGGTACCTCTGAGGCCACCTGAAACACACTTGGTCTAAAGCAGCCACCTCTTCAGGGCAGGCACTGCACCCCACCCCACCACCCCTGGGACCAAGCGCTCTGTGCCAGGTGGGGCTGCAGACTGCATGAGGCTCGAAGCTCCAATACTCTTTCTAGAATCTGAATGTCTAAGTAAGTCCTCTTGCACAAAGTGAAAACCAGGCTTATATAGTTTACAGAAAACAGAGTGAATGACAAAAGTCACGTAGGCAGGAGAGGGCTACATCAAGGTCAGTAAGATCAGACAGCAAGACAGAAGTCACATAGGCAAGTGACAGTCACATCAAGGTCGGTAAGATCAGGCATCCAGGTGCAAAGCAAAAGAGCAGTGGTGCCCTTCCCGCCTGGGCTATCTTGGCAGTCCCAAGCTAATTCTCTGGGTCTGTTGGAAGCAAGCACCAGGAAGTCCCAATCTAGCAGTTCCTGAGAATACCCTTAAGTGAGGGAAGCCCTTCAATTACTCTCTGGTATGTAAAGCAATTCTGTCTTCCATGGGACTGCTCTGAGAATTCTAACTATGTTTACAGTTAGCAATGCCTGACCTCTATTGCTAACTCTGAGGACACCCTGTCTGATAAGGCAGCTTCCTTGTGAGAAATTCCAACCTAACAATAGCTTGGTAATAAATTAGGACATATTGGAATGCTGTGTTGGCCAGGGAACAATGTTTAATCTCAGTTTTAACTATTTACGAATCATTTCTTAGGGTACCTTTATGCCTGAGTAAGAAGGAGTATTGATGATTGGAAAGACTAATTTAGAACATGTCTAAGTTAGGAGATGCCAATGAATGACTGAATACCCAGGAGACAAAAACTCCCTTTGAAGTCATAAGGCCTCTTGTTCATGATCAGGTTTTCAAGCCTGATACTACAGACTTTACTGGAGTAGATGAGTGGGTGCAGCATTCAAACACATTCTAGGCATGAAATATTAATTATTGGAAATCTAAAGGCTCAGGTTCCTGAAAGCAATCTGGGAAAAAAAATTGAGTTTCCTATGTCACACTCTCATTGCTGAAGTTTCCTGAACAGAATATCAATGTCTTATGCTCTAAGATCAAGAATTGATAAATGGGACCTTCTAAAGTTGTAAAGCTTCTGTAAGGCAAAGAACACTGTCAATAGGACAAAATGGCTGCCAACACTTTGGGAAAAGATCTTTACCAACCCTACATTCGATAGAGAGCTAATATACAATATATACAAAGAACTCGAGAAGTTAGACTCCAGAGAAACAAATAACCCTATTAAAAATTGGGGTACAGAGCTAAATAAAGAATTCTCAACTGACAAATATCAAATGGCTGAGAAGCACCTAAAGAAATGTTCAACATCCTTAGTCATCAGGGAAATGCAAATCAAAACAACCCTGAGATTCCACCTCATACCAGTCAGTATGGCTAAGATCAAAAATTTAGGTGACAGCAGATGCTGGCAAGGGTGTGGAGAAAGAGGAACACTCCTCCATTGTTGGTAGGATTGCAAGCTAGTACAAGTCTGGAAATCAGTCGGGTAGTTCCTCAGGAAATTGGACATAATACTACCTGAGGACCCAGCTATACCACTTCTGGACATATGCCTAGAAGATGCTCCAACATGTAATAAGGACACATGCTCCACTATGCTCATAGCAGCCATATTTATAATAGCCAGAAGCTAGAAAAAAACCAGACATCCTTCAATAGAGAAATGGATACAGAAAATGTGGTATATTTACACAATGGAGTACTACACAGCTATTAAAAGCAATGACTTCATGAAATTATTAGGTAAATGGATGGAACTACAAAATATCACCCTGAGTGAGGTAACCCAACCACCAAAGAACACACATGGTATGTACTCACTGATAAATGATTATTAACCCAAAAGTTCTGAATACCCACGATACAATTCAGAGACCACATGAAGCTCAAGAAGAAGACCAAAGTGTGGGTGCTTTGGTCCTTCTTATAAGGGGGAACAAAATACCCATGGAAGAAGATACAGAGACAAAGTGTGGAGCAGAGACTGAAGGAATGACAATCCAGTGACTGCTCCACCTAGGGATACATCTCATGTACAGTTACCAAATGCAAACACTATGGTGGATGCCAAGAAGTGCTTGCTGACAGGAGTCTGATATAGCTGTCTCCTGATAGGCTCTGCTAGAGCTGTACAAATACAGAGGTAGATGTTCGCAGCCAACCATTGGACTGAGCAGAGGGTCCCCAATGGAGGTGTTTGAGACAGGACCCAAGGAGCTGAAGGGGTTTGCAGCCCCATAGGATGAAGAAAAATATCAATCAACCAGAAGCCCTAGAACTCCCAGGGACTAAACCACCAACCAAAGAGTGCACATGGAGGGACCCATGCTCCATGCCCACATGTAGCAGAGGATGGCTGTGTTTGGCATCAATTGGAGGAGGGGCCCTTGGTACTGTGAAGGCTGGATGCTCCAGTGTAGGTGAATGCCAGGACAGGAAAGCAAAAGCGGGAGTGGGTGAGTGGGTATGGGAACATCCTCATAGAAGCAGAGGGAAGGGGGGGGGAGATAGGGGAACCAACAATGTGGATAACATTCGAAATGTAAATAAAAATATCTAATACAAATTTAAAGAACTAAACATTAAAAAAAAAGGACAAACTAGATGTATTTGATGAGCATCATAGAAGGGCAATATTTAAAGGTGTTTTCTTCATGGTTTAGAACAGAGCAGCATGTTTCCTGATCCAGTGCATTTATTTCCACTGCTCTATAGGTATTGGTTACATTAAAACAACTTACATTCTGATAGGCCTACTGATTCTTTTTATAAAGCTGTTGAACAAGACTGTGATTTTGTGCCATGGGGATTAGTACACAGGATTTACAAGGGACAAATTCATGGAGAAAGAAAGTATTCTTTGTAATGCTTTCACAACATCAGGAGAAACAAAGTACATTGTCCTGTGGGACATTGTTCCTGACAGTTACAGATATTAGTGTTTTTTTATTTTTCCTCTGTGGTTACACAATACTTCTTTTCTGTTATACAATACTTATTCTCTAACATTTGATTCTCCTGTCAACTTTAAACTCACGTCAAATGGATTAATGGACTGTGCACACATAAACAGCTAATTTAACCTAGCAGAGGGAATGTATTTGTTGTAATTTCTGACTAGATTCTAGAATGTGAATTCTCTATGGCACTTTTTTTCCCTCTTTTCCTCAGTTGTGTTTGGAGGTAGATGATGTCCTAGTGGGAAAGTATATTTGTGTGATACATTTGAATGCGTATACATGGATTTAGTATTTCACAATGAACTCTGGTGAAATGGCTGATTAATTTTATGAACTTACTTGTGAAGGAAATGATCAAATAGCTCATCCAGAACCTCTTGGCGTTCTCAGGAGTTTTGTTACAGGAATGTTCTTTAGTATTTGCTTAAAAGATGCAGCAAAAGTATCTTTTATTCATAAGTAGAAATGCACATAAATGCTACATTACATATTTTCTGGGTCTCTGCTTTTTAGATTTAAATTAAATGTAAGTATGATAATTTTATCAAATTTTATGTGGACTCTGAGAAAAATTATTTTTCCACTTAAGAAATGTTTGTGAGCAATATTTAAATGCTTAATCTCTCACTTCTCTTCTTTGTATTCAAGAGGTAATATGTTCTATGACAGTTTAAAAACATTAGATTTCATTCCAGACACAATAATTAGAGCTTAATATTGGCAGTGACATTAACATAAAAAATTCTAAGGTGTAAGTTATAGCAAGTGAATGAATAATCAATTCAAGATCAAGCTTAGCATAATATTTGAAGAAAAAACAAACTACGAGAAGTTATCTTATATGAGACAGTGCCTCTGAAACTGAAATAGTTTTAGTTAACACATTACACAAATTGTGGTTTATATAGTAGGTAAATTAGCTACTAAAAGGGCTCTGTCAAATGATCAAAGTAACTAATAATTTGATCACGCCTGTATGCCCTCTGTGTAAATTCACCATGAGAAGCCCATTTCTCTGTTTGGATGTCCAAAAGAAAGGAGAACATGCATTTGATTTTTATATTAATTAACTAATAGTAAGAAAGTACTCAGACTTTTGTCTGGTTTTACATTGTATCTCTTTTACTGTCATCACACTGGAGATATGTGGGCTGCATTTTTCTTTTTCTTTTTCTTCTTCCTTTTTTTTCTTTTGGATTTTTGAGACAGGGTTTCTCTGTGTAGCCCTCGCTGTCCTAGAATTCATGCTGTTGACCAGGCTGGCCTTGAACTCAGAAATCTGCCTGTCTCTGCCTCCCAAGTGCTGGGATTAAAGGCATGCACCATCACCACCACTGCCTGGCTCCTTTTTTTTTTTTATTTAAGTTGAGTAAGCCAAGCTCCTCTCCATCCTCAACCTCAGTATAAAGTTTTATTTCAATATAAGCTTCTATCCCTTGCTAATCAGAACACAGCCATATTCTCTCTGTCCAATAGTCCAATAGTTGTAAACCTTCCAACCATCAATTACATATGAAATGTATTGTGTGTTTGTGCTTTTGGTGCTAGACTCAGAACCAAGTGTTTTCAGATTCTTGACTTTTTATTCATGTACTTTAAAACAAGGGCTCAAGCAGTTTTATAAAAGAAGCAAAACAAGTGGTTCTGAAACAAAATGATATCCAAATTAGAGAAGTATACACTGTCAAGACTGATAGCAAACCACATGAGTGAGAAAACTCAAGGGACCTGGATTTCTCTATACAGTTTAAGAGAAAGTGGCTTGTTAATAAAGAGCATAGATTGGGTGGTTCTGTTTTCTGTTTCTGATATTTTAGGTCAAACACTCCTTTTCCTACTGAATAAGTCCTTTCTCATAGTGCACCTGACTTTAATCACACACCTAATTTTATGCATAGGCATAAGACTGTAAGAAAAGGGATTGCATTTCACAGACACCCAAAACAAGTTAGGTCAGGTCCACTGTGGTTCTCCTCTCCATAGTTTGAGATGCCTTTGAAAAAAAATAAACCAAACAAACTTTCGAGAATTTAGAGTTACCAAGGTCAAAGAAAAGTACAGTATGGTTCAGAAGAGGAAGCAACTGTTGCCATTGCATGTGGAGGAAATCAAAGAGAATGTGTGGAGAGATTTCTGAGGTTGATTCATGCACTGTTTGGAGAGGAGTGTGTTAGCACAGTATCTGCAGAAGAAAAAGCTCGGTGAACAAGTGCATTATCACAATGGGTATGTGCATAAATCCAAACCAAATTGGCTCCCCAGATAAACTGTGTCCTATGTTACATACCATGAGTATACATTCACATATATAGTATAATGAATATACATATTGAAAATGGTTTTAATAGTTATAATTCTTATATGAATCAGTCTAAACTCTTTGTTACCATTGTTACCAAGTTTGTTAAACAAGATATACATGTATACAACATTGTAGCAATAAATAAATTTAGATTGTTAATTTTTTAATTACATGTGTTCATTCATTGTGTGGGGTGGGTGCCATAGCTTGGGTGTAGAGCTTAGGGGACTATTTGCAAGGTTTAGTTTTCTCCATACACCATGTTAATAATAAGATTGGACTCAGTCATCAGACTTGGAGACCTTACATTCTGAGTCATCTCTCAGATTCTAAGTATTTAATGAACTTCATGTTAGAGAGATCCAATTGGACACTCCTGTAGAGTCTGTAGCCAGAAGAAGCAGATGTTTCTAGTGAAACCATATTTGCAGGGCATGTCAGGACATGGCAGCAAAATTGCACACATGAACTCACACCTGCTGTGACTTCATGTATAAGACATGCACAAAATAAAAGCAGCCAAAACCCAGGCATGGATGGGAAGGAGCTGTCTGTGCACCTATTGACAACTTATGGCTGCTGGGACCATGGGATTTCTTCAGTGTTATGGGTCTTAAGAAGAAACTCTCTTCCCTAGATTCCCTATTCCTTATGCAGATATATCCAGCATTAAGTAGATTATTGGAATGAGAGAGGTAAAGGAGAGCCAAAGCATGAAGTTGAGAGGAAACACTTATGGCATGGGAAAGGGAAGAAATGAAAAGGGAAAATATTGAGGTAATTTGATCAGAATACATTATATGTATGTAGGAAAATTTTAAAATGTTATTAAGTATTACAATACCTTGTACACATACATGAAATTCTCAAAGAATATATTTAAAATACAAATAACAAATAAAGTAACATTGGAGTCAAAAAAGATGGCTCAGCTGATAAAGTTGCTTGCAGCCAAATCTGACAGAGTTTGATTCCAAAGACCATGACCCACAAGATGGAAAGAGGACCAACTTCTGAAATGGGTCTATATGAAAGGGCATTTCCTTCTCAGTGTTTTTCTGTTTGTTCTTGTCTGTCTGTCTGCTTGTTTGCTTTTTTTTTTTTCACACACACACATACACATACACTAAATAATTACAATAAATAAATTTTGTTTAAACATTTTCCCTGTATTTTCTACCTGTATTTTATCTGTCATTTTCCTTAAACTTTCCTACTGTGTTAAGTTAAGTGATAATGATTAGGTAGAAATAAAGGTCTCTTTCTGGAGATTTTAAAGTTTGGCTTCTCGCAGTTATCTTTGGTTGTCAGCTTCACCCAAAGCTAGGGTAATTTGGTCAAAGGAGACCCTACTTTCTTACAGCCATATTGGGGAAGCACTTTCTTAATTACTAACTGGTGTCAAGAGGCCTGCCCCTACTGTGGATATTGCCACTTTGGAGATCACAGAAAGCAAGATGAGCAAGCAGGGGGAGCAAGCTAGTAATCATTGCTGCACTGTGGTCTGAGCTTCCTGCCTTAGCTTCCCTTGATGATGGGCTATAACCTGTGAGCTGGACCTTTGCTTTCCACCCTGAGTTGCTTTCCGTCATTGTATTGTAGCACAATAAGATAAAGCCAACTAGGACAGCGTCTTATCCCGACTTGGCCATTTCGCTTGTTAGTTGACCATCACACTTAGGGACTGGGTTTTCAGTGTTATTTTCAACATGTACAATCAAAAAAACTCATGTGAGCTTTTTCTTTTTTCCTTTTTTTTCTTTTTCTTTTTCTTTTTCTTTTTCTTTTTCTTTTTCTTCTCTCTCTCTCTCTCTCTCTCTCTCTCTCTCTCTCTCTCTCTCTCTCTCTCTCTCTCTCTCTCTCTCTCTTTAACTAAAGTTAATCTACAGACACTGAGCCTGGGGAGTAAGTGCCATGCAGCTCACCTAGGGAAGTTGCTACAGAAAGCAAATTGTTTACATATTTCAAAGATACTTGCTCTAACTTTGGGAAATAAAAATTGTACTTATTTTAGAACTTAACTTTTCAAGGTCATAACTTCAGTGTTCCAGAGTCGAACTTCTCAAAAGTGCCTACCAATAGAACGTATTAAAGTGTTCCATTCCAAAGTTCTTACTGTAAAACACTCGAGGGAAATAACTTGTGATGGTTTGTGGTTAAGAAGGTTGCTTAATTTACACAAGATACATTTGGCCACCTTGAGGGTTCTTTTTTGTTGTTCTTACTTTGTTGATTTAAGTATATAGAAGAAGTCTTATTAAATTTGTAGTACAATTTGTGTAAAAAAGAAATATGGTAGCTATGTAAGAATTCATGATTTTTTTGTGTTCCTGGTGTGTGTGGGGGGGTGGGATGTATGTCTGTGTGTGTGGTTTGTATGTGTGGGTGGTGTGTATGTGGTATATGAGTGTGTGTGTATGTATGTGGTGTGAGTGTGTGTGTGGTGTGATTTTGAGTGTGGATGTTTTGTATGATGTATGTTTGTGTTGTCTATATGAGTTTTAGTGTGGTAAAAATTTGAGTATGTATGTGTGTTTTTGTGTGTGTGGTGTGTATGTATGTGTGCAGTGTATGATTGTGTGTGTATGTGTGTGTGGTGAATGTGTATGTGTGGTATGTGTGAGTTTTTGTGTGTATGTGTGTTTTTGTGTGGTACATGTTTTATTGAATGTGTGTGGTGTATGTGTGAGTTTGTGTGTGCTGTATGTATGTGTATGTGCTTGTGTAGTATATGTTTGTATGTGTATGTGCGGTTTTGTATGGTGTATGTTTGTGTTTCATGTGTATATGGTGTGAGTTTGTGTATGTGTGTGTGTGTGGTATGTGTGAGTATGTTTGTGTATGTGTGTTTTTGTATGGTGTATGTTAGTGTTGTGTGTGTGAGTTTGTATGTTCTGTATGTATGTGTGTATGTGTTTGTATAGTATATGTTTGTGTGTGTATGTGTGTTTATGTGTGGTATATGTTTGTGTTTCGTGTGTGTGTGGTGTGTGTAGTGTGTGTATGTGAGTGTGAGTTTGTACATGTGTGTTTTTGTGTGGTCTATGTGTGTGTTGTGTGAATGTTTGTGTGGTCTATGTTTGTGTTGTGTGTGTGTGTTGTGTGAGTATTTGTGTTGTATATGTTTGTGTTGTGTGTGTGAGTTTTATGTGGTATATGTTTGTGTTGTATGTGTGTGTTTATGGTGTGTGTTTGTGTATTCTTTTGTGTGTCATCAAGCCACAGCACTGATTGTGGAGAGAAGAGGAGATTTGGGTGTTTAGTTTTCTGCTTTCCACTGTGTGAGTTCTGGGGACTGAAACTCTGTTGTCAGGCGTGATGGCAAGATCTTTTATCCTCTAAGCTATCTTGTTGGCCCCTTCAGGTACATTCATCTGTGGAGCAAGAGCAAAAGTCTTAGGTTATTCACGTCTCCATCAGACAACTTTACCCAGCTTAGTCTTCTATATTCAGCACAACATGGCCACCTCCCATCTTGACCAGGATTTCACAGAGCCCGTGACTATACAGCAGCTCAACAAAACATTTAATATGGCAAATTGGCTTTGGAGTCTATGTTGAAGGGACTGTGTAACATCCATTCCTTAGATGACTCATGATTTTTCACAAAAATTTAAGTCTTTAAGATTTCAAGAATGTAGGCCAGCAGCTACAGTGTATTCTGATCACACTCTGAATTCTCAGCTCAGTTTATTCCCATCTCTTGTTGGTTTGTAAACATGGATACCAGAAACTGTAACTGCTGTTGCGTGTTCACCACTTATGTGAACAATCACGCAATGTAATTGTTTAGGTACAAAAACTTTATTTGTATTGTTCAAAATGATGGCTTAAAATTCAGAAATCAGAGGGGGAAATGCTCACAACAAAGCAGTTTTGATTGATGTAACTGGGTTAGATTCTTCTACAGAAAAAGGAGTTTTACATGAGACAGACTTCTTACAGAAGGTGATTTTAACTGGGATGTCACTTTGGCAACGAATATTATTCCTCCACCTGTCTGCACAGTGTTACTTTCCCCTTGAAAGCATTTATTATTCAGTATTAGAGGCTGCCCTAGTCAACCATCCTTCAAACATCTGTACTACTTAGCAGCCCACTAAATGTAATATGTTGCAATGACCAGAAAGAAACCAGACACAAACACTTATAAATAATAATGATATAGCCAGGGGTTTATTTTGTCTACTTAAGTTAATTTAGGTTTATTATTTAGAGTGATGTTGATGACCATTATCTGTTGAACATGTCATAGGTATGAAGAGAAAAGAGATAGTGCTTAAGTCTCTGGTTTTAAATCTAGCATTATCTATTATTAGAAAATTCTGGGTGGTTTTATTTCTGTACAATGTTCTTCTTAATATTCCTCAACCTTAAACCAAAGCAGTCACGGAGGTTTTGAACATCTGTGAGTCCTTTATGCGGAATCACACTTGCTTTTCTACACATTTAATATTCATGTATTCATTCTTTTAGCAAATATTTATTGAATTCTTAATTTGTGGAAGATACACTTGTATAAGGAATACTCCCTGAGATCAAAGTTTATACTCTTGATAGAGATCACACATGCACACACAAATAATTAGCATGTGTTAAGTGGCACAGCAGAAAAAGAAAATATGCAGTAAGAGTTCAACTGAGGGCAAACCCAGTTCAGGCCAAATCTGATTACATGAGGCTATGAAGCTCTCGAAATTCTGTCGCTCTCCTAAATGTTATTTGATGTGTTGCCATTCTCCACACTCCTAGGGAAATGACTTCATATTATGTGAATTACTCTTGATTAGTATAATGACTCTTTAAGTTTTCTAAGTTGTTGTCTTACTCTGAAATCAGATTGTTAAAGCCTGTAGAGTTTTGTATTACATTCTGTTTGCATTTTTCCACAGTGTAAGCACATATAGGACAAGGCTGCATAGATGCTATTATGTTAGTTTTATTGTTAAAATATTAATGATAATTGCTATCATTCTAAATATGCATTTTTAAAATGCAGATATAATTGTATTGATATGTCAAGTCCTTGATATCTCTGTCCTCTCCATTTGTACTGACTAGAAAAGTATAAAATGAAATCCCAAAACAGTGTTTTAAAATGTCTACTACAGCATTAAAAGATGAAAATGAAAGAAACTCAATAGTACCAGACTTGTCATTTTATAAGCTCATAAATGATACTCCTAATAGAATGTCTGGCAATATTGGGCTTATGGAATTCTGTCCTCTTAATCTATATTTAAGATCCTGATACTTTGTAGAGTAAAGGAAAGGTGAAGTTCATTTTTTTCTCTCATTTGTGTCTGGCATGGAAAATAGTGAGGCAAATATCAGATGTAATAGCTATGTCTGATTAGTAGATAGCCTACAATCTTTAACGAGGGGAAATTCCACTTAGAAAAGATGTGTTGAGCTCAGACTCTAACAGAAAACAGAGCCTTCTTTTCTCTATTTTCCAGTACATATACAGTAAATTGAAATCAAGATTTTAGTGGCCTGTAATGGGATGATACTTAAATATTTACCTAACTCGTAGACTTTTGGAAATTGAGCCACTTCATCTTATTCAAACTTAGTATCTCCTTACATGTGCTTTATAACTCAATTTGGTTTACCCACTTCCACACTCAAAATACAGTATCTACATGGCTTTTTGGGAGTTAAGCACCCCTATGATAGTACAGTAAATCGACTATAATTAGTAGCATTTACCTATATAAGCCAACCTCCAAGCTAATCAAAGTACTTTCAAACCAGACATCCTGTCTTCTCCAAACAGAACTCATTCAACATTTATACACTCAAGGAACATTGTGAATCTCACTCAGATTTATCTCCACATGCTCTCACTCAGGACATAACACTGAAGAGATCTTCAGAGATTTTAAGTGACCTAGTTAATTAATTATTAATTTAAAACTCTTAGTCACAAAGGGAAGCATTTTGATTGTGGTTCAACCTATAAAATTAAAGAAAAAGAAGAGATAAGTGAATAAATACTATGATGTTCTCAATAGGAATCACTTCCCCTTTGGTCAGTACTAATATGGATTTTCATATTCAAACACCGAGCTTCAATGTTGTCTTAAAAACAATTATCTGAGCAATCAATTAGGTAGCAATAGGTAACATGATAAGAATGTAAAAATAAATGTTTGTTCTTTATTTTTTAAAACTGAAAGACATCCTGAGCTGGGCTTTTAAGGTAAGTTAGGGATAGAATTCCCTGGCAGATACATTATTTCTGTTTTCAGCGCGATAACTGAAGGTCTCATGTTCCGCAGCTCCCTAGGCTGTGGATTCTAGAGTGCAGATTAACATCAAATGGAGAGATAGGCACAAAACCCTCAATGTGGATGAAATACTTGTAGGTGTGTTAAGAGTCTCTTGCACTTTGTAACATGTCAAGTGGCCTTTTGGAGGTTCATGTTTTGTTTCCTGTTACATTCCTGCTAAAGTTCTTTCACCTTAGTTTTCTCTGAGACATAGTTTAGACCCGAAATGTTACAGTTCTCAATATTTTTCTCAAAAAAACTTCCTGGAGCTCGGTGACTAGTTCAAAGATCAAACATGATGCTTAGTTTCCACTTTTATCATC
The DNA here is from genome assembly GCF_008632895.1 of Mastomys coucha. Classification (NCBI taxonomy): domain Eukaryota; kingdom Metazoa; phylum Chordata; class Mammalia; order Rodentia; family Muridae; genus Mastomys; species Mastomys coucha. The sequence goes on from NW_022196903.1 coordinate 57,974,741, forward strand.
ACAAAGTAGCAGTAATGAAGATTATAATTATCTGATCCTGCCTACTATTGAAGCTTAAGACACATAATTACATTTCATGGAAAATGCATTTCCCATTCCAATACATTTAAATGTAGGCTTTAAAGACAGCAATTTGTATTAAATATATCTTAGATTTAATAAATGTGTCTACTTTGATGACTTTGGCCACAGGGCATTTTTCTCTTTTCTTCCTTTGTTCTTTCTGTTCTTCTGCCATTTTTCATAATAGGAAAAAAGTCCTCCACTGATTTCCCATGAAATGTTGGCCTTCTCAGGATGCTCTACCATGCACTGTGATGGCATGACCATTATGATTTCTCCTCTGACTCTTTTCTTTCGTGAAGTCATTGTTTCTTCATCCGTACATAGAATTTGTGTACTTACTCATATCCTTCTGAAATGCTAGAGAACTCAGAAAGTGCCCATGCCACAGGAAGTGTTAGAATAACACACAAAACTGAAGAGCAAATATTCAGCCTAGTTTTATCTGAGCAACCTTACAACAAAGTAGTGCGTAGAAATTCAGCATTTCTTAGGGATTGGGGTTGGAAGATTGATATTTTACTTTGTGTAGGTGACGTCTTTTATATAGGTGTTGACACCAAAGATAAGAAGTAATTAATTGGTAATAAGGTCACAATGCAATATTAGATAACTGGGGTGCCTGTGGGAATTTTGTTACTGCATAATTCACTCATTTCAGGTTTTTTTTTAATTGGATATTTTATTTATTTACATTTCAGATCTTATCTCACTTCCTGAGTTCCCCTCCAGAAACTTCCTATCCCATTCCCCTTCCTCCTGCATCTATGAGGGTGTTCCCCCACCCACCCACTTCTGTCTCCCCACCCTCGCACTCCCCTACCCTGGGGCATCGAGAATTCATGGGACATGAAAGGTGTGTTGACAGTAGGCTCACTTCTCAAATATTAAGGCAAAATGACACAGTTAATATGATGTTGAAAGCTTTCATGTAAAATTATTTTTGTAAGTTTTTGTTGTTGTTGCTTTTGTTGCTTTGATAAAGGATTGTGTTGTGTTTTCCATGTTATTTCTAAATCACTCTCTAATTCAATTTGTGATTGTCACTTCATTCAGCCTTCCAAGTTCTGGACTTAAAAGTCTGTGATTGCTAGACTGACTGATGATGTAGGTTAGATATCGGTGATGGGATGTTATTAAATGAACAGTATGACTGGGCAGTGGTGGCACACACCTTTAATTCCAGCACTTGGGAGGCAGAGGCAGGCAAATTTCTAAGTTCAAGGCTAGCCTTGTCTACAGAGTGAGTTCCAGGACAGCCAGGGCTACACAGAGAAACCCTGTCTTGGAAAAAACAACAAACAACAAACAAACAAACAAACAAAAAAGAACAGTATCATCTTTTAAGAATTAGTTTAAAAGTAGCTAATAAACAAAACTAGAGGGAAGTATGAAACATGTTTTCTTTATATTTGTTGAAAGTAGACATTCCAAGTTATAGATATGCTCTTCAAAAAGCCAATATACCTATTTACATTTTCAGTTTTCATTATGTACTGGTAATGTTCAGCTGAAACATTTCATTACTCAGGATTACTGCCCACTGGGACAAATAATAACTCAACAATAATTCTCAAGAATTGTCCCAACTCAATTTGTCTTTCTGAAATTATTTATTGTGGATAAGTCAGATAGTTTCCTTTGACCCTTATGTTTAAAAAAAAAGGAGGGTGAGATTTTATGTCTTGAAATAGCTTCACTACGTGATGCTACTTCATATAGGAGTCATCAGGAATTGAACTTTACAGCATAGTTTGGTTATAATTAAATATTAAATGATACAAAAAAGAACATTAGACAGCTGTGGTTTATCCATATTGTGAATAAAATTATTTCTTCAATATCTAATTTGTTTTTGCATAAATATATGTATGCATTTTTATTTTTATAAAGGATTTTAATGATGCATTAATTGATTTAGAAATTCCTATATTGTTTTTAGTTTATATTTAATACTGTCCACCACCTACTCCCAGATCCATCCCTACCAACCCAATTTCTTCTTTCTCTTTTTCAAAATTGATCCAGTTCAGTTTGGGTTGGACTACTATACCACTCCTTGGTATAAGACCTTCTCTGGAATATGGTTGATATACTAGGTGTCACACCATTAAGGAAGAGTAAGTTTCATTCTCCTAGGAGCAGTCAAATACCAATAGCTCAATACCTAGTTGTGGGATTTCATACTTACTTACCTTTCCATATGCTGGCTTGGGCTTCGACTGCTCTCTTGTATACTGTCAATATTGCTCTGAGTTCATATGTGTATCTCCCCAAGCACTGTTGTCTTAGACAAATCTATCAGATCCAGATCATAAAATCTTCCTTCTATACCCCTTTTCTACATAAATCTGTATGCCTTTAGAGGAAAGTATCATGATATAAACATTATAGTTAGGGTTAAGCACTCCAGATTCTCTTACCCTCTAATTAATTTGGGAGTCTTTCTGTTGAAAGTTATCTACTGCCAGTGTAGACCTCATTGATGAAGGCTGAATGATTCAATGACTTATGCATATAGCAATAATCCTTTAGAAGTTGTTTTAATGCAAGGTCTAGTTAACAGGATAGTAATAATAAATTATCTCCTATGACCCATACTTATCTATCACTGACTCACTGACAGTAACGTGTTTAGTTTCTATTTCATAGAAAGGTTTTTAAATTCAATTTTGGTTAAATCCAAAAGTGGTTGTTTATTCCCATAACATTGGTGCCACTACAGTACCCGTGGGCATCTCATGCCAGGAAGCTTCTTACTTATTTTGCAGGGTTAACAGCTGGTGAGACAAACAATTGCATCACTTTTTTCTTTCTAGTGTCATACATAGCATGTTCAGCACGTTGAAGGGTAACCAGTGAAGATGCAGCTTCCAACTGAGTATCATCTAGTAGTAGAAGAGTATAACTGATTTTTCCATGTTCTAGGATTGAAATATATTGCATCTTCAATAAGACGCTTTATTGTCAGATTCTACCCATAGCAGTGTCTATAGCGTATGAAGTTTGGACATCTTGGTTAGTAGGTATAGCTATGATATAGGAACTCTGGGAGAGTCACTTTACAACTTTCAGGCCACACATTTTTAATGAGAAAGTTAGTGCAGGATCTAAGAGACATGAACTAAATAGTCACAGGGTACAAATGATCACTAGTTTGCTCCTTCTGCTGTGTTAAACCTGATTTCCTATACATCCACTGTCTACCTCACCAGCGGTAAAACCACTGACAATTGGCTGACCATTTTTACATCCATCACTAATCAAAATGCCCCTAGAGGCCTGCTTATAGAACAATATTATGATTTTTTCCTCTCAAGTAAGGTTACCTTCTCTCTGGTGATTAAATTTTATATCAGGTTGACAAAGTAAATACCCAATTCACATGTAAATTTCATTATTTCCCTTTTCTTAACAACTGAATAGTACTGGCATTGTAAGAATTTACCACATATCCTTTTCCCATTTACCCACTGAATAAGAGCTAGTTGTTTCCATACCTTGGCTATTGTAAATGTGAGGGTACAGTAAAACGTCAGAACTGGACCACTCTGTGGGTAGAAAGAAACTCACTTATTTGAGGAACAAATTGCCAAGACTGTCTCTGAGAATAAACAACAGAAACTTGATAGGAAAGCAATTAGACTTTATATAATAGGCAACAGGATGGAGTCTTTAAGCTGATATACGCTATTTGTTTAGATTAATTGGGAACTAGATGTCCTTTCCAGAGATTGCTGTTTTCTGGCGGGGTGAGGGGGGGAATGAAAGTAATGATTTTTCTATCAAACAGAAACCCACCTTGTGAGACTTCTGAGGAATACTGAGTTTAAACTTCTGATTATCCATTAACAATCCTTCTGTTTACCTAGTCAGAGCCCTGCTGTTTATGGCAGTGTTACCAGCACTGCTAATTTTAGAACCTGCTTTCCAACTCACAGTAAATAATGCATTAATGAATGTGAATGAGCTAGTATCTCTGTATTAAGATGGAGTCCTGAGTATATACCAAAGACTGATATCGTTGGAGCCTGTGGTAGATATATTTTCAGCTTTTTGAGGAACTTCAGTAATTATATGCATAGTGATTACACCAGATTACACACTCATAAACAATAACTGTGTTTTTATTCTCCATATCTTCAACAGTATCTACTGTCATTTAGCTTGATATTTTCATTTTTTATTTTTGTTTTACCATCTTTTTTATTTATTTATTTATTTATTTATTTATTTATTTATTTATTTAATGTGATCACACTGTCACTCTTTTCAGACACACCAGAATAGGGCATTGGATCCCATTGTAGATGGATGTGAGCCACCATGTGGTTGCTGGGAATTGAACTCAGGATCTCTGGAAGAGCAGTCGGTGCTCTTAACTGGTGAGCCATCTCCCCTGCCCATCTTCTTATAATTTTTCCTTATCTAGCCTGACTGTAGTAAAATGAAATCTCAAAATGTTTTAATTAAATTTCACAGATGGATACAGATGTTAAACATTTAAAATATTTTATTCATGTTTTTGAAATTATAATATGATTAGTATCATTTCCTCCTTCTTGTTTCTTCTTCCACACAGCGTATTACATGCCACCTTGCTTTCTTTCAAATGCATGACCTCTTTTTGCATCACTTATTGTTCCATAAATATATGTATATGTATATACATATGTATTTGTACATTCATATATACAAACAGCTCAGTCTGTGTTACCTTACTTGTATAGATGTACTAAGGGTTGACCATTTGGTATTGGAAAACTTATTGGTATACTCTTTCCTGGGGAAGACTATTTCTGTAGCTTTCAGCACTTCTTAGGTGCCTGTAGTTTTAGTCTATATTGAGATGCCATGTTCTTTTCCTGTCCACATTAAAATACTATTGTTGTATTTGTTCAGCTTCTATTTTGGGAATCTTGTTGATAAGACTTAATGGGAATAGTTTCTGACATTTCTAGGAAACTCCATCTGACAGCAAACTTTCTGTTTCTCTGACTCTTACAATTTTTCCACATCTTTTTCTGAAATGATCTCTGAGCTTTAGTTGTATTTGTAGCCATTGGGAGTAGGTGCCATAACTCTACATTTTGATTGCTTGTCGCTTAAGTAACCAGGCATTTTTGTTTTATTTTCAGAGAATTTTTCTCTATAATTTCATGCTCCTCTTTTCTATTGGCTTTTCTATTGGGTTTTTATGCCAGTATCATGCTTTTATTTATCACTCTATGTCCGTAGTATAACAGAGTCAGATATAAATGCTAACAACTTTCTTTTTTTTTTTATTTTAGATATTTTCTTTATTTACATGCGAATTTCTCCTTTCCCAGTTTCC
>NW_022196903.1:57986928-58052999 GCF_008632895.1 Mastomys coucha
CAGTCTCAGAACCTCACCCGAGAGACAACAGGGGATCCTGCCCGGGTCTCTGGCTTAACGTGCTCTCTCGCTAATAACTTTCTTAGTTCTTTTATTTTTCAAGATTGTTTTAAGCAATCCTGTTTAAATATGACGTTTTGGTTATTTTACTTTCAGTTTATGTAAAGAAAAGTACACACACAGGAGGAATAGCTCACTTCACTATTATTAAGTAAAGAAATAACAGTATTTTAAATCATAGGTCCTTGCATTACCTCTTCAATTTCACACTCACCTACCTTCAACCTTCCTGTGTCTAATGTAAGGTCTACTATAGCTATTGCAACGGGCAGTAGAAAGTTTGATGCCCCCAGGATGCTCTTTTTGCCCTTTATCATCTTTATATTCATTCACAATTTCTGAAACTCAAAAAACTTCTGATCGTCATAGATATGATACTTGGGTGGCTCTGCATATTCAAGAATATGATGGAAGCCGGTTTTCTCTTTTCTCCAACTCAGATACAGTGCTTTTACATTTTGCTCCAAAGTTAACAATACTGTTGCAAAATACCATACCTGTAGACCTTCTTTTCTCTCTTTAAATGTAGAATTTTGGTGGTTAAGGAGGTGAAGATGATTTGAGCAGAGTCAAGGAAAGGAAAAAATGTGATCAAAATATATTCTATAGAAAATTTTATATAAAGGTAGAATTTGTAAAACACATTACCAATTTTAAATTCTTTATATTTAAGGTTAGAATTAAATTAACCCTCTAGTATTTTACACTTGTTATTAAAAATAGACCTTTTAATGTAAATTTTACATTTGTAACTACAGATATTGTTATATGTAAAATAATAGTAATAGGAATTTTTAGAAATTAGTTTACAACACAAAATATATTATTGTAATTACATTTTAGCTGGTATTATGCCTGATAATAAATTTTCTCTTCCTTAAAAATGCAATTCTATAAAAGTAGTAGAATGTGATTTTAGTGTTTTGTACAATTTAAATTTCTTATAGCCAGAAGATCATTGTCATGTGGAAAATTATGAATACATTCTTGAAATGAGAATGATGCGAAGAAGAAGATTGCAGGGGATGTTTTCTGAGTCTGAATCTCTTGAGATCATTGTTTTTTCCTTTGGCCGTATTCTAAGCTTATGGTCTTTTGTTTACCTTACACCCGAGGCTAAGGTCGGAATGGCAGATGTCCAGATAATCACTCACACTAAATGCTGATTTTCTTCAGAATGAATGCTCAGCAGAGTCAGGTGTGATGGTCTGAGGAGCACTGTTGTCTTCTAATTTATATGCCACAATACCTTCGTTACATAATTTCTTTGGATTATCAATCTAGAATGTGGTCGTCATGTAGTAATTTGTCGTTTCTTTTTAAATATTTCAAGTATGACATTGATTTCAACAACTAGGAAGAAAATAATGCGCACCATTTCTCAAAACACACCAGCAGCACACCCAAATGAAAGGGGGACATTACAGTGTGGCTTTAGTTTGTTCGGGCAATGATCTGTCCTCTCTCTGTCTCTTCTGTAGCCTCCTGTTTGCTATCACTCTACAAGTTAAACAGCATATTAACATAACTCAAATACAGCAGCATGCTCAGAGATGGGCTAAAAAATTTCATTACTCTCAGAGGAATGTGTGTTCACTCATAAAATTATACTTTTATATGTAGAAAAGAGGTGAACTTAAAGTGACTTTGGCCATTGAAATGCTAAAATTCCCTTGTACTTTTATGTATGTGAATCTCTGCAACAGTAGCTGAATATAACTCACTGTCACTGTAAAAAAAATACGCAAGTGGCTGATGTGTTCCACAGACTGCAAAACCAGGCATAGTACATACAGGCTAAGCAAGCAATCAGCCGCTTTCTCTAGAGGCAAATAACATTGAGCACAGCTGGGAGAAGAACTGGGTGAACTATAAAATATTTCAATTCAATGAGTAAAATTGTGAGTATTGTGGAAAGGGGAGTGAGAAATAAAATATTCCTAGATTTCATCCCTGGATATATGAGACTTAATCTGAAGCAAAAGCTGTCTTTCAACTCCTGGTCCTTTCTCTTCAGACTTCCAAATGTTGGATCACAGTTATGCCCCGCTATACCTATTTGGAATTTTTGCTTTGCTCTTGATTTTCTTACCCCCACCTTCCTCCTCCTCCTCCTCCTCCTCCTCCTCCTCCTCCTCCTCCTCCTTCTCCTCCTTCTCTTCCTCCTCCTTTTTGGCACATTTTACAGCACATTTGGTTATTATCTGGACATGATTAGGTGGAAAAGGATTGATACATATACTAGTAGGTTTCAGTCAGATTGATGTTTTGGTAGATGATTAATTCAGCAATATGACAGTTCTGGCAAAGGATCATATCCAAAGAATTAGTTTGTGTGATCTGGTTGGAGTGGACACCTTTACTCCCTCTGGCTGAAATATACACATAGACAAGTCCTTAGTATACACTTTTATCACCATTCCCCCAAACAATGTAGGAAAGGTTAGTTTGTAGAAGGAAACAGCAAGGTTTGAAAGTGACATCTATTTGAGAGGAAGACAAAGTGACAAATCAGAGAAAGATTTGACAGAATGAGTCAGAGATAGAATATGCCCTACTCTCATGAGAACAAAAAGGAAAGAGAGATGGCATATAAGAGCAATGCAGAGAGAAAGAGACAGAGACAGAGAAAGGCTGAGACAGAGAGAGACAGAGACTAAGAGAGCAAAACAGAAACTGAGACAGAAAGAAGGGGCTGTTTTACCAGGACAGTTTTACAGAGACAGCTTGCACATGAAGACAAAACAAGTCAGAGAATGGGAAGGATCCAGAAAATTAAAACAGACTGCTAGGTGAAGAAGAGTATACATTCAGTTAGAAGCAGAACAAATCCACTTTGAATCTGTCAGGTTGAAGAGGAGTTAGGGCCAGAACAACTGAGTTGAATCAACCCAACAGAGTTCAGAAGGAGCTAGAAAAGGTGAGTTTATTCAGCTGTAGGCCTCCAAGATGACAATTACATCTGGCAAATAAAATTTACATTTACAGGGTTTGACAAATATGTGCAGGAAGTTTATTTCTAAAATTACTCAAGTAGATAAGCTCCAAATTTTTGAAGTCTGAGTCTAGACTCATTATGACTCCTAAAAGTCATCAAAACAAGGCCACTTCTGAAGCTGCACTTGCATATATAATGGTTTTCCTTCTTAAATAATGTGTTTCTATTTGGTGTAGCAGCACAACATTTTTACTAAACTCCAATGTACAAGTTATTCTCAATTTCTTTCCTTTAAATATTACATCAAATATTAGAGTAGTACTGCTACTTTTCATTCCAAATTATACCTCTTAAATGTCATTGAGCATATATTTAGGTATGTCTGCACACACATAGGTTGTGATTTATGACTATAGTTTTGATACTGTCTACAGTTTTATTGTTAAAAAGCACAGGAAGATATTTTGTAATAAATTGTTATTTTTAATTGCTCTTCTGTATTTTCTCTTTGTGCTAGACATCCATTCTTCAAGCTGTATGATTATACATAGTAATAAGAAATGTAGTTTCTCTAAAAAATTATGTGGCACTGTATACGTTATTGGAAACATAAGTTAGAGTTTAGGCTACAAATATTAGTTATCACATCACATCACATATACATGGAAACATCGTTTTCTTACAGGGTAGCTGGATAAATGAGTAAGGATAAAGATAATATACAAAATAATTGTGAAGAAGTCATTTCTGCATGTACAGAGAGTTTAAGATGTGATAGTGAGGAAAAATACATAAGTTTAGGGCCTTCCGATGATCCTCTTATAGTTCAGCTTTATAACCTTATCGCTTTATTTCATCAGCAATGGCATGTGCTATGGAAAATTAATTCCTGATGGATATGTACCAGGAATAATAAGATAAAATAGTATATACAAATTTCATTATACCAAAAGACAATTTTCAAAGGTAGAACATACAATAGAAAGATTGAAAATAAGTCTGAGTAAATTTTAGAACCATGAGAGACATTATGTATTTTGATGATCTTTCACTTTTAGCTTCCTTACTCTTTCTCCACTTCTCTTGAATATACATATACATATACATGTACATGTATATATGTATAAATGTGCGTAATATATAGTTATATAAAATATACTATTATATGCAAATATACAATTTATAATAGATATAATTATTAGTAACATATAATGTATATAAATATATGTTTGTATGTGTGCTAGTAATATAGGTAAATGTGCATAGTTGACAACTCATTTACAAACTAATGACTCCAAGTTGCTGAAAATGTAAAAAAAATCAATAATTCATAGTTAATCATGTTGATTATCTGACAACTCATTCAATGATATCTGTCACAATTACTGAAAACAATGATCAAAATTGCATTCTATAAATAAAACACAAGTTAGAGCCTCATATATATGCATACACACATTTTCCCAGTCATAACAATAATCACATCCATAATTGAAACCTGAAAGTCCTTATAATCAACATGGGAATAATAATTTTATTAACAAACTTCCAATAATCTCATATTTAGACCATATATAATTAATACTAGTATTTAATGGCATGAAAATGCACATGACATAATAACATTGAAGTCACATATCTGTGTGGTGTGTGTGTGTGTGTGTGTGTGTGTATGTGTGTATGTGTGTATGTGTGTGTGTATGTGTTAGAGAGATTAATGTTAGATCAGGAACCTTGCACATCCTAGGCACATGTGCTGATTTGCTTGCTACTTCTGAACTTAGAGGTAAAATTTTGTGTTTGTTTGGTGAATTCCTAAATAGATTATACACAGGTAAAATAATTGATAGACGTAATCAGAAAAAAATCAATTTGTGATAAAAATTAAGGACAGAATGTTGTGGTACTTAAATATTTATGTTTTTTTTTCATTTGAACTTTTATTAAACTCAAATGAAGCTATAGGGTTCTTCAGATATATTAAAAATAACCTTGTGGAATCCTTTCTGAGAATAGCCTCTATTTTTCTCAATTTATTCTTCATAGAGTTTCAACAATGACTAGCCGAAGTGAGTGCTTAGTGGTTGGAGTAAAGTGACTATATTGCCAGACAGGTGATTAAAGAAAGTTAACCGTGTCCTCCTCAGTCACTTCTTCTGGGCTCTTTATTCCTTCTCAGATGAAATATCGCCTTTCAAATCAGGGACACTGCAAAATGGGAATGGATCTGACATGACACACATCCTAAGCTCCCATCCTGGCTCTGATCCTTTTTAACTCTCAGACATTAGACAGTCACTGAACTTCCTGAGCCTATTTTCTCTTGTGAAAAATGAAGGGGCTGGAAGAGAATGATCCTGAAATTACCCTCCTTTTAAGTTGTAACAATGCAGTAGCCCCCTTTTGTCGCTCTCATTCTTTCAAATTTGAGAAATTCTCACTCTTGTTTTTCTTAGGTGTACAGACATGATTCATTATTATGATGTAAAGATCCCCTACTGTGCCACAGCTGGCACAGGTGAAAGAAATTAAGCAAGAGCACTATCACTGTAAGACCTCATCACCTACTCTGCTTAATTATAGAAGTCGGAACAGGAATATGAGATTTATGAAGATAAGCTGAAATGCAGATAATAGGTTCAGGGTAATGTAAGGTTGATGATGTGTTATTTTGGAATCTTAAGTTCTCAAGTTCTGCATAAGTCAAGTAAGATAGCATCATAAATTTCAAAGAGAATAATTGATCCTCCAGTCTCTAGGCCAGTGGGTATGGAGTCAAAATTTTAAATTTGATAATTAATTACATTAATGAACACCAAGAAAATAAATAACCAAAAAGTAGCATGATCCCTTTGGTTATAATTTATATCTACTCAAATGACTGTAGGAAAGTAAGTAATTTATACAAGACATCAAAAAAATCACTCATTATAGATTTACCATATGGCATGGAGATGTGGGATGATATTCTCTCATACATCAACTGGTGAAACAAGAATCTCTTTTGAGTTTCTCTCCTTTTCTCCTCCTCTGTACTTCCTCTGTCTTTGTCTCTTCTTTCTGTCTCTTTCTGACTCTCTATCTCTCTGGCTGTCAGTCTCTCTGTCTCTCTCCATCCCTCTCAGTCTCTTCCTTGTTTTCTTAGTAGAGGATGTTAGATGCGTATTTATTTCATGTCCATGACTGGTTTGTTTTCAGGGTTTTAGATGGTGATTTAATCATTGACTTCTAAATGAGTGGTTAGTGGCCAGAAGGATAGATTGAGATAAATAAAATTTAATTTTATAATTCTAGAGTAGAAGTTCAAATAAAAGAAATACAAGGCAAATAAATATACAACCATGAAACAAACAAACAAACAAAAAAAACCCTCTTCAAGTAGGCTATTAAGTACAGAATGCGAGGTGCTGAAGATAGCAGTGTTTACTAATGGATACCAAGGTGCTTGGGCTTCCCTGATAGAAAGCTTAGATTTTACATAAATGGCCATTTTCTATATATTGTTGTTCAGACTTCACAGTACCTACTTACCTATGAAAAACCCATTTAATTAAAAGGTTATTGAAATAAGATTAAAAAGCAACTAGATTTTAGAATGATCTTTCCATACTGTGGGGAGAAGGTCATGCTTGTTGGAGTTAACTAGCATGAGTAACCCCTCCCTCCTTTCATAACTCATTTTCCTCCAGATTAGATTTAAGGAGGCATGGTATTCTATTACAAATCACTGATCAAACTACATTCTGCTGATCTCCTCTTCTCTGAATTATATTGTTAAGAATTTTAAGGGAAATTCTGTCAGTAAAGCTGTGTAAAGAGCTCTGCAACACATACCAGTTATTACAGAGAAGAACTAGTTCTGGTTGGCTGTTATTACATACCCATGTCTACATCTGCTGTCTCCACAGAACCCCCCAGTATTCAGAAGTTGTTATTAGTGTGAATCAGACTGTAGATTCCGGTAAACTTCCTGTCATGAAGAATTCTATCTGGGCTTATATTATTATAACATGAATAAATTTTTTAGGTCTATATGAGTAGAAGGTGAGACAAGATTTGAAGATCTGAAGATTTTAAAGAATTAATTGTGGGTTGTAGGACATAGTAAATCTAGAGCTAGAACTAATGTTCTAGTGCATAGAGTAAATAAAAAATAAAATAACTTAAAATTTAGAATTTTGTTTGAGCCAAAGATAAAAGTATCAACCAGGCACATAATATAGATAAGCATGCTTTTTCCCTACACCTGCCATACATTCAAACACACACACTCACACACACAACCTGCAGGATATTTAGCATATGAAGCATAGATGAAAACAAACTATATGTTTGCAGCCTCTTCCATATTTAATACAAGAATGTGTGTTCTAGCTCAGAAGGACTTAAGATTCCAGTAGACAAAGTTAAGAACAACAAAAGAACATCCCAGTATTCAGATATTGAGGTTTCTAGTAAGTACAGAAACTTACTTTTGCAAGGATATAAGTTAATATAGAATACTGTTTATGAAGTATTTAGTATCTGTTGAATGAGCCACAGACAATAAACAAGTTCTGCCCTAGGCATTTCCTGGAAAGATTGTGCTACTACTAATTGAAGAAAACACAGAGGAGAAATAAGGTCAAATAATTCCATAAATGTAAAAAAGTTAATACATAGCTTGGTAAGCATTGAACCTGAGAAGCCTCACTTAGTGCTCTTTTCTCTACTATTCTAATGGAGTCTGGGGCTTTGTGGATTTGAAATAATTACATAATCCATTCATCAGGATTTTAGCTATGAGTTACAATTTTAAAATTGAACTAGTGTAGTTCAAAATTGAGTTCCCTTTGATTTATATACAATAAGGTTTTATGGAAGATTGGAAAACACACTAAAGGCACTTTAGTATGTAAATTCTATGATGATTAAAAGGTGCCAGGACAATGCAAGTATAACTAGGCATTGCAACTTATGTAATTCAGTAAATACTAAGATGAAATGCTAAACAAAATCAATCATGAAAATGCAAGGTAAGTATTTTGGTTTCTCAGAAGGCCAAAAAGAGCTCCTGGGCAATGTGCATTCAAAGGCTAAGGAGCTAAGTGATCTCCAAGAAAAGAAGCCAATATGAAGTATTTGAGAATTAAGAAGAGAGTAGACGTAGAAGAGACTCACCACTGTAAAGAAGAGCTGATGGAATTTGTACAAAGGCATTTTCATTGCTAATGCCATTATCAGCTCACTGCATTTGCTTTTATCTGAAAATAAAGAAGATATTCCAAAAGTTTGTTGTTGTTGTTTTCTTTTTTCTGCAAGTATCTGATGGCCTGTATGATTCCATTTCATCTCAGTCACAATGGCTATTGTCAAGAAAACAAATGACAGAAGATGCTTGTGAGGATATGAGGGAAAGGACATGTACACACTGCTGATGGGAATGCAAATTAGTGCCACACTATGCAAATCACTGTGGTGATTCTGACAAAAGCTAAAAATAAGTCCACTATATGATCAAACTGCACCACTCTGGGAATCAAAAGCTTTTTCGAAAATGATTAAAAGCATCTTCATTATGTAGTCTTTCTAACTAAATTTTGAGGTAAAAACACTAAGGATTTGGACCCTGTTCTCACCTGAAAATATGAATCCTAATATATACTTCAGAATATTATTCCTGTTGTTAAATGACAGAACTTCTAGTTTTTCTGTGCCTGTGAAAATTTCTCTATATAAACTATTTACCTTCCCAACAAAGCTTCTCTGTACTTGTCTACCACTGTGAAATAATCTCAAAACTAGTGCAGTCCTACAGTATAGTTTATTTCTATATTTCCCTTCTCTAGATTCAATCACAAATCACTTTCCATAACAATAAATAAATAATTCTAGAAATAAATATTTCTAAATTAAGCCTGGGTGATAGATGGTTTCCTTGGCAAATTACTTTTTGTATAAGTATGAAGATCGAAGTTTATATCAAAACTGATTTACAGTTTTTTGTCTGCATTCCCATTACAGAAAATTCTTAAGGATTGCTACCTAGCTAGTCTAGCCACTTGCTGAACTCCAGGTTTATTGGGAAGCTTCATATATATAATAAATCAGTAAATACACTGAAGCATAGAAAACATTCAATGTTGACTCAGCTCATACTCCCATATGCACTTGCCTACGAGGATATATGCACTTGCACATAAGTACACACACTAATCACAAACATGTACATATATACTCCACATATACTTACTCACAAAAAGTAATAATTTACAAGTTGAGGTTGCACATCACTCAAGTAGAAAAAGGAATTCTCAAGCCTCCCTGCTCTGTAGTACTTAGAATAGAATCCAATCCCTTCTCCTGTTGGGACAACTCTGCATACAATTCAAGAAAAGTCCACTTAGACATCAGTGACCTGGTAGTGCAGTGTTTGTATTGAAATGCTGTTATTATATCCTAGCAGTTCTTCAGCCCAAGACCCACATCCATCACCTCAGTCAGTTCATCACTGGGAAACTGCTCACATCCCTATAAGAAGGTAGCTCTTCTTTTGTATTCTTCTTTCTTCCACACTTTTCTGTCCTTTCCAGCCCCCTAACTCTAAATTGTGAAAGAGAAAGAGAGAGAGAGAGAGAGAGAGAGAGAGAGAGAGAGAGAGGGAGAGAGAGGGAGAGAGAGGAAAGAGGGTGATGTTATTAGACTACTTCCTGATGATTAAGGATGTAAAGTTCAGTGGAGCTAGTTTGAGCTTTCTTTTTTCTTTGCACATGACTACTGAACAAGTGACACCCAATAACAACCACCAACCCAAAAGTCTCCAGAATTCTAAACATTGCACAATCACAGCAACCACATACTGCTGGCAAAATCATGCCTCTGTACAAGGCAAATCATGCTGTGGACAATCTGAAATAGCCCCATATCCCACACCTGGGATTAACATGAAAACATATTTTTATAATATTTCTGTGCTTTTTCAAAAGAAACCAAAACTTCAAAATTGTCACTAGGGCAGGAAATAACAGTGCATTAGTTGTACTGCACTGAGGTTGATGATCTTGATAGTACAGTCAAACAAGCTATACTGAGAGAGCCCACTCTACCCTTCTCACAGAATGGGTGATGCTTGTTGTTATTATTGTGACTATCTACTGAGTCTAATTTGATATTATAGCATAGATTAGTCTATATCAGAAAAAACAATTTAGGGATCAATAATATCTGCCTCCGGGTATTGTGGTGAGTCAGAGAACATATTTCTACTGATCAGGTGGAAAAGATCTCCTTAGCAGTAATCCAATTGTAAACCTTTGATTTGGTATAGAAGGTGTTCATTTTTCTGGTAAATGCATTTCTATAATGTTTGTTTACTAAATAAAGAAATTTAAATAAACCTAAATCCATTTTAAGATCAACACCCACCTGTCTCTTAAATTCATCTTACTTTGCTTGAGAAACTTTTCATGGGAATCACACACAAGAGCATGGTAAACTCTTATTTTTAGAATAATTATTATATTCATAAAATTTTACTGCCAACCAAATTCAAACTAAGATATTAGTTCTTCCCTAATTTGCAAAAAAAACTACACATTTGTATACCTATGCAAGAAATATTTTGTAATTTTGAGAATCTGGGTACCATTACAGGAATAAAATGAAAAAAAGAATTAAATCAAGGCTTTTTAGTCCTATTGCTCTTTCATTGTTTGTAAACACATTCTAGCATCTTAAACTGGGGGAAAGGAGACACAAAAAACTGATAATTCTCTTATGATCACATAAAGATGGGTTATAATAAATTGGAGCATGATAAACATAGTCTATGAGGATTTAGGATGTTAAAACAGTGTCCATGCTAAGTAATGTTAAGTTTAGGAAGATACTTATAAATGCAGCTATGAGCAGAACACCTTCTCTTCAGTTTCATATATACGTCATCTTAAAATCTTATAAATTTAAAGGATAAAATATCTAATTTACATATATAAATGCAAAACAAGTTATGGGCAACACCTGTGTCCATTCCAGTTATTAACCATTAATCAAATTTATTGTAAAGATACTAGGTGTTTCCTTATCCTGACTATATAAACAGTAAATGTCAAACTTTATGTCTGCAGGATATAATAATGTAAACCCACACTTCCTTCATTTTCCCAAGGGAACTGAAGTATGAACTGAAATTTTGTCTTATGCCTTAAGACTTCTAATCAAAAGATTTAGATTACCAAACAACAACAATAACAACAAAAACAAAAAAATGTACATATAATCATTTCTTAAGCCACACATAGAACCTAGCTGTGTGATAGACATGAGACAGAAATTACCACTTTTCCCAATGATTCTAGAAGCAGCAAACCGTAAAGTACAATTTAATATTACTCTATGATAATAGAAAATATTACATATCACCATCAAACATGTACTGCATATTCCTGTCTGTTCAAAATCTTTTTTATTAGCTTAACTCCCTGAGCTGTTAAATGTAACAAAAAACTTCTGTTAAATTCCCTTGCTTTGCAGAAGAAGAACAAATTCTTTTTAATTGGAAGATTGCAGAGGAGGATGTAAAACAGGAGAGCACTTTTAAAAGTTTGGATAGTTTAGAGAGGAAAAATTCTAGATGCTTCAACAAATTGCCAACCCTGTGAGATTCAGCTTTGTGTATTATTGCTAATGCAATGCTTTTAGTATACAGTAAATTAGATCTTGAGCACATTATGGACCAAATTCTTTCCTTTTATTCTAGTGTGTTATTCTTAACATGTTCCATTAGAAAGTTTGCTTCGTAACTACAAAGAATTTTCTCTGTTACAAAGTTATTTCCCTGTCTCACTTCTGATATATGAAAAAGAAAATCCCAGGGTGAGGAGTTTGCCAAAATTTAACAGCAGTAATTTCTATAAATTTAAATAGCACTTTTTGATTAGAAATAATTGTATGTTTTAATACCATCTCATCATAAGTCTATAGATTAAATTTAACTGTTTCTATAAAATTGCAGGTATTTCATAATCAACTTTAACAGTAAGCCAGAGGAAAGGATGGCTAGCTAGATTTCTGCTTAATAACACAAGTTGAGAATAAAGTCATAAATTCTATTTTGTCAAATTGCCAAGCATAGTAATTAATTATCTAATTATGTGGGTAATCTATGAACAATTTTTAATTACCAAATAATTCAAATTTATATTATATGTTTATGAATCCTTCCTTTTTTTCCTTTTTTCCTTTCATTTGCATGTTCCTCTTCAAAATTTGTTGACCTTAGCTTGTTTTTTTTTTTTTTTTTTTTTTTTTTATTACCTTGGAAAGCCATTACTATGGCACAGGCTTCCACCTGGGGAAATTCTGATCCAGTCCCTTAAGACATGTCATAGGTGGTTGAACCTCTGATAAATAATAATCTTGACCCGGCATCATCATGCAAGCTCAGCTAAACCTTGTGTGTTTCAGCTGCTAAATCATCTCTGAGTTTTTTAAGCCTCTATCAAGGTATATTTACAGTTCTCAAAGGATTGTTTTCTTTTTCTCTTACATTTTTTTTTTAACCATGAGAATTCTGTGGTACTAAGTTCCATGGGGTTAAAGACAAGGAAAAACAAAGTATTGAACAAAATGTGAAATTCTGACCCAACAAGAAATAGCATTTGTTATATTTTCTTACATATGACTGAATAAAGCATAAAAGTTCCCAAATTTTGGAGAAGACTTGCTAACAATAACAAACTTAATGAATAATTTCATTAACCTGGTTAGATGATGAGTCCTATGGAGAAAGAAAGGAGTAAGCATAGTGAGGGACAAGGAAATAGATCACAGCAAAGATTTGATAAAATAAAGGGAGGAGAGTAGACAAATGCAGTGAGAACACTGGAATTTCGACATCTGAGATAAAATCCCAATGATTCATGGACTCTCTCTACTCAGTGAGTGCAGATACAACATTGCAGATATATTCACTCTCAGAAAAATTCCACAGAGAATGAGCTTGTTTCAATGACAGCATACCCCAAACTATTCTCTATCACTTCTATTTAATCACAACCATCATATACCTCAATGAATTTTGCCCCTCTTTAATTATTTTAGAATTGGAGGCACTATCATGCTGTGTAGCTCAGTTTGGCTTCAGATTCAGTATATAACTCAAGGTGGCCTTGAACTCATAGTGTTCTATTGTCTTATCCTACTGTGATTGTAAACCACCAAGGTGAGTTCTTTTTGTTTCTCTGAATTAGGCATACACCTTCAACTACAATTGACAATAGTACATTCCTAGACTCATTTGTTGCAGTGCAATAAAAATATAATCAAATGTAGTGCATCATCAATATGACACTTTAGCTTTTTTCAATACATTGTTTAGTTACACTTTTTTACATGTAAGGTTTTAGGTTTCTGTGAATGACTTTATATTTTCTATGTACATATAACTAAGGATAAAAATAATTTTATGCCTTTCACTGACACTAAATTAAATATGTTCTTGACATTTGTCCTATACTTATAGCTATTATTGGCTTAAGAGCTTGATGTGGAACATTTGCTTTCAGTAGTGTGCTATGAGATTTGATATTATATCAATAACATTTATTACTACCAAGAGTACTTACTCTTTTAGCAGCCCAAGTATGAAGACCACAGGGTGACTTCAGCAGTGGCAATTCTAATATATGTCATGAAAATATGAAGAGGACAAAGAGATAACAATGAGGAGAAAATCATGATTAGGCCAGACATCAAAATAACACTTATATAATTAGTTATGACAGAATTTCAGATAAAAAATTTTAAAAATTAAATTATGTAAATAAAAATCAAGATATAAAGTGGAATCAGCTGAAATAAGCAATGAGTCTGGGTTGAGTACAAAGAAGAAAATACTTATGAGTTAAAGAGAAGATAATTTGAATTTATTAAGATCTAGTGTGTCATCTTATAAATATGGTAGCTTAGGGGTGATGATAAAGCATTCTAACCTTAGTACAAATTTTGGTGGAAGAATATATTGGAGGGGATGTTAATCTAACCTTAATAGGCTAATGTAATGGTGCTTTTAACATAGGCCATTGACTTTGTTTAGGCTAAGCACTTGACTGTGTTTCTTCTAGAAGTCTTAGTTGCCAGTTAATTCCCTGGTGGATATTCTTGATTGAAACAAATGTGTAGGGATTGCTGTCCAGCTGAACTTGCCTAATTGCTGATACCCAGATGCCAATGTGATAACAAAACCAAGGTGGATGGTATCTTAGGACACACACTAAATGAATGCATTCTGCAGATATAGAGTGAATGAAAGTATGGGAAAGTTTCTGTAGTTTGTGCTCCTTCTATCTGTATCACAGACTATTTTGAATCACGAAAACTTAAAAAGTAGGATAGTGTTTATTCTAACTCTAGAGGGTTTCTTTTACAATTTGTTTATTCTTAGGGTTTGAGCAATATACAAATTGGAGGACATACTTTGGGCAGTATTCTTGAAAGCATCTTGACTTGCCTCTTTGTTACGCTTTATGCCTGCGTCTTTGTTTTGCATGCTTAAGCATGCCCAGACTGACTCCAAGTCTTCCCAAGAGCTTTGGCACTCTTGCCCTTAGCTCAGAGGCAGGAAGATGCTGTATTGTGCTTACCTTGCTAAGATCAGCCTTCCATGCCTCTCAGGTTTAAGTTTATCTCAACTGTGGCTGACTGGGTGGAACATCTACTCTGCACACTTCTTACTCATAACTGACTAGGAGCCCAATTTGCCAACATTTACTTCTCAGGGTTTAAATCTTTCTCTTACAACACAACACATCATTTTTCTTTCTTTATGCTTCAGATTATCTTTAACTTTGTGGCTCTCCTGATAAAAGCTTTCCTTGAAGTAGAGTTTTACCTTGGAGTTTTTTGAAAATACAGAATATCTGGACCCAGGTTTGACCCATCTGGTTAGAATTGATGGGAAATTATTTTCTCATTTTTTTGTTTGTTTTTTAATACTTCAATCTTTTTTGTTACACTCTAGTCTTTATCCCCCTCCAGGTCTGCCCTCTGACTGTTCCACATCCCATACCTCCTTCCCTCGACACCCCTGTCTCCAAGACGATGGTCCCACCTGACCTACCTCCACCCCAACAGAACTCCCCACTCCCTAGGGCCTCAAGTCTCTTGAGGGTTAGGTGCATCTTCTCTGACTGAGTCCAGACACAGCAGTCCTCTTCTGTGTATGTGTTGGGGGCCTCATATGAGCTGGTGTATGCTGCCTGGTTGGTGGCTCAGTGTCTGAGCATTTCAGGGGTCCAGGTTAGTTGAGACTGCTGGTCTTCCTATGGGGTCGCCCTCCTCCTCAGCTTCTTCTTGCTTTCCCCTAATTCAGCCACAGGGGTCAGCAGCTTCTGTCCATTGGTTGAGTGTAAATAGCTGCGTCTGACTCTTTCAGCTGCTTGTTGGGCCTTTCGAAGGGCAGTCATACTAGTCTCCTGTTTATAAGCGTACAATTGTATCAGTAATAGTGTCAAGCCTTGGAGCATCCCCCTGAGCTGGATCCCAATTTGGGCCTGTCACTTGACTTCCCTTCCCTCAGGCTCTTCTCCATTTTTGACCCTGCAGTTCTTTCAGACAGGAACAATTCTGGGTCAAATTTTTTTTTAACGTGGGATGTCAAACTCATCCCTCCATTTGATGCCCTGTATTTCTACTGGAAGTAGACTCTACAAGTTACTTCTCTCCACTGTAGGACGGTTCATCTAAGGTCCCTCCCTTTGGGTCCTGAGAGTCTCTCACCTCCCAGGTCTCTGGTACATTCTAGAGGGTCCCCCAACTCCTACCTCCCAAGGTTGCCTGTTTCCATTCTTTCTGTTGGCCTTCAGGGATTCAGTCCTGTTATGCCCCTCCCCCATTACCTGATCATGTTCCCCTCTTTCCATCCCTGTTCTCTTTCCCATCTATGTCCCTCCCCCACCCCCAAGAGTGACTGCTCTTCTTCCCAAATATGATTGACTAATCCTCATTTGGGCCTTTCGACTTGTTAACCTTATTGAGTTCTGTGGGTTGTACCCTGGGTATTCTATACTTTTTTGGGTAATGTCCATTTATTAGTGAGTAAATACCATATATGTCCAAGAGTAATTATTTTGAAATGTTTCAAACACATACTGTTTAAGAAGCACCAGCTGATCATGTATTCCCTCCTATTTGCTCTGAAAATGTAGACAAGTTTTGTACTAATTGAATCTACACTGATACTATCTCGTTACTGGAGCCAACTTCTTAACCCATAATCTATCTGTCCCTTAGTTTTCCATCTCATGTCTTTTTCTATTTTATTTTTAAAAAGTCAACTGAGTGTTGTCCTCCCCTGTCTTGATGCAATAAAGTCTTTCACAAACCAGCAGGTCTGATATTATCAAGCTTTCCTGGAGAGCTTAGGTCCAATTCAAGCTTTAAATATTTTTTTCATAAAAATGTTGTTGTGGATGCCAGCAAGTGCTGGATGACAGGATCCTGATATAGCTATCTCCTGGGAGGCTCTGACAGTACCCGATTAATACAGAAATAGAGGCTCATAGCCATCCATTGGACTGAATACAGGGTCCCCAATGAAGGAGCTAGAGAAAGAACCTAAGAAGCAGAAGGGTTTGCAGCCCCTTAGGACGAGCAACAATATGAACTAACCAGTACCCTCAGAGCTCCCAGGGACTAAAACTCCAACCAAAGACTACACATGGGGCGACTCATGGCTCTAGCTGCATATGTATAGCAGAGGATGGCCTAGTCAGTCATCAATGGGAGGAGAGGCCCTTGGCCCTGTGAAGGTTCTATGCCCCAGTGTAGGGGAATGCCAGGGCCAGTAAGCAGGAGGGGGTGTGGTGGTAAGCAGGAGGAGGGGTAGGGAGCAGGGGTTTGTTTTAGATTTTGTTTTTATTTTATTTTTGGAGAGGAACCTGGGAAAGGAGATATTGTAAATAAAGGAAACATCTAATAAAAAAAATGTTGTTTGTCTCATTTCTCCCTTCTTCCTTCTCTTTTTTTAAGTTTAAAATAAAGTTCTCTTCTTTGATCTCTGAATTAGTATAGTTCTCAATGCTATTCTTCCTTTGCTCTCTGGAATCTATATAAAATGATATAAAATATGTGCATAGGATCATCAGCTTGTTGGTTTGCCTACTGTTTGATCTAAATAAACAGCAGAAATAACAAGGGTGCCAGCCTCAGCATTCTGCCTTAACTCACAGGCTGTTAGACAGGGAGTGTGTAAGATAATTGAAATTTAGACAAAAAGCATTTATGTTCAGATTCGCTATTGTAATTTCATATTCTTTATTTCTGTAAGCATTTAATTATTAATGAACAAATAACAACAACAAAAAAAAACCAAAATGCTCTTGAATACAACACAAAGCAAAAAATCTAAAGGAATATTGGACAGGTCTTCAAATTTCTTAATTTGGTCAACAAACTAAGATGAAAACATACATGTGAGTCATTCATGGCAGGAAATAAATATTTTCCCAGTTGTTTAGCAATTCACCGTTTCAAATTATGTGTTCAAACAGTATATTATTTTTGGTTAAATATGTCTTGTTTGATGATAATTATTCTCAATCAATGTTTGTGATGGAATAGGGAAAGATTTTTGGACAAATATTGGCTAAAGCATTCTTACCCATACATCATTATTATTGAGTAGCTTGGATCTTCCCAAACAGATGAATAATACTGACATATTTCATTACCTTTTTCTTGACTGTGGTCATTCACTTATAATTCTTTGTTATCCATTCAATATTTTTAAACATTTCATAATGTACCTTAAGTGATCCTCTTAAAATGCTACTGTGGAAAGTTGTCTGTTTTTTTGACTCTGATCATTTTTATTGCAATCCTAATTGGTAGTTTGGAAAAACATGTTAGCTTTGCTTTTTTTCTGAAAATGATTTCCTTTACTAGTTTTTACAGTTAAGTTATATATTCTTTTTCTTTGTTATTTTTTTAGCACTATATACAGAATGCTGAGTGGAGAGTGAGCAAAAGAAGTGACAGAAGAACAATTCTGCCCTTTTTCTTTATGACAACCATGGAGAAATCAGTTTAAGTAGAGAGAGAGAGAGAGAGAGAGAGAGACAGAGACAGAGACAGAGACAGAGAGAGACAGAGAGAGACAGAGAGAGACAGAGAGAGGAAGAGAGAGAGATAATGTGTGTGTGTATGTGTGTGTGTGTGTGTGTATAAACATGCTCACACCTCATGACACTTTTATAAAGGTGAGGGTACAGCTTTCAGGAGTATGTTCTCAGCATCTATCATATAATCCCTGTACTGGCTGGTTTTGTGTCAACTTGACACAGGCTAGAGTTATCACAGAAGGGAGTTTCAGTTGGGGAAGTGCCTCCATGAGATCCAGCTGTGGGGCATTTTCTCAATTAGTGATCAAGGGGGTAGGGCCCCTTGTGGGTCGTGCCAACCCTGGGCTGGAAGTCTTGGGTTCTATAAGAGCAGGCTGAGCAAGCCAGGGGAAGCAAGCCAGTAAGAAACATCTCTCTATGGCCTCTGCATCAGCTCCTGCTTCCTGACCTGCTTGAGTTCCAGTCCTGACTTCCTTTGTGATAAACAACAATGTGGAAGTAAGCTTAATAAACCCTTTCCTCCCCAACTTGCTTCTTGGTCATGATGTCTGTGCAGGAATAGAAACCCTGACTAAGACAATCCCTAAGACCAAATTTGGGTTATCAAATTTAGCAGCAAATGGCTTTATCAGCCCAAACATTTCACTGTCTCTTGATTGCTTTAATGTAGCTCATAAACAATCTTAATCTTTTGCACATAGATTTGGGACATATGGAATATCAAAGTATATTTAATTTCAAGAATCATTTATAGTTAACAGTTGTCTGGAGAAAATAGGTGCTGATTACTGGGTTGCTATGATGGTGAGGATTAACTATTATTTTATCAGAATTTAGATTATCTGGGAGATTTTCTGTGGCCATTGTTATGGAGAATAGTCTTGAATGTAATAATTGTGGCAGTGAAACCCACAGACTTAGTATCATATGCTATTGATAGCATCCTGGATTACATAAATGGAGGAAGGTTGTTGAACAACAATATTCATTCATTTTCACCTTCCTAACTACATATTTAATGGGGCAAGTTGACCTTCTAACTCTAGATCTTCACTTCCATGATGGACAAGAACCATATGCCAAAATAATCTCTATTTTGAGTTGCTTTTTCCAGGGTGTTTTCTTCATTGCAACAGAACAGTAACTAGATGCCATAATCTACATTATTTTTATATAAATTAATCCAGGGAAGCCATTTCTTACCACAGATGACTTTTAAATTGATAAAGAGCTGTGACACTCAACAACTACCAGAGGGTTGTTCACCAGGTAAATGAGGAGAAACCATGATAGTGTGATAAAAGAACTAAACTGTCAACTGAAATCTCTCCTGATGTTCTGTTATCATTTCCTTTTCAACAGCAGTTTATTACAGATCAACACTGTCTCTTAACATTCAAAATATTTGGTTTAATTGCAATGAAAAGATAATATTGTCAAGTAATTTAACCATTACTTGGCTTACTGATACTCCCAGCACCCACTGTATCCACACTGAGTTAAATATCATGCTTTCGGCTAATTTTTAAAAATTTAATTGGCAAGCCATTTTTCTTTATTCACACAAAGATATTGTAACAATGTAGAGATTTTGCAGACTTTTAATCTGAATCCATTAGAGAGAGCAACAAAAGTTAGCATAATTAAAAACACACATTGATCATTTTAAAACTAAGTATGTTATATTTCATCAACATTGTACTGTTTATTTATAGAGACTAATGAAATATTTTGGTTCAGGAATTCTAATTTCCATTAGTAATTTAACAATAAATCTTTGCTAAGAGCAGTTAAAGTCATACAGTTATGGTTCCGAAGGAGCACTTGTTTCTTCTTAGGCCAATAGTGGTTACATGCTCAACATCTACATTTTTCAGGATTCTTAAACTGCCCTCTGCTAGACTCCAACCTGGCATGGAAAGATCCCAAGGAAAGGAAGTGAAGGGATATAGAGTCATAGATTGTGGCCAAAGCTTTTTTATCTTTGGCATTTCTTCTGTTTATAACTATTTGCTATTTTAAGGACAAAACCCATTGGCTTTTGGTAATTAATTCTTATTGGCAGCAAAAGAGGATTAAGAGGAGAAAAGGCTCAATTACTACCGATATTTTTCTCTCTTACTCAAGTAACATTTTGTTCAGGCTAGGAACTCATTATCTCTTTGTGAACCAGAGAGAAAAGAAAAGTAAAGAAAGGAATTCATTTATACAGACAATAAACACAGACGTATACACATTCATGCACACATACATATTCTGGTAAGGCTTGACCATCTGTCTCATCATCTTCACATGTGTTCATGCATACTAATATAGTACAATATACCCACATATACATACATACATACATACACACACACACACACATACATACATATACACACAAATACATGTATACATTCGATAGATGGGTTCCCCCAAGCCAAGCCACACTCTGTTTCTCTCTCTGGACTTCTTATATCTTCTTATTCTTTTAGAAAAGTAACTCATAAATCAAATGTATACACAAAAGAGGAGTTATAGAGGATGTCAATATTAAGTTCAAAACAGTGTTTCATTCTATAATCTCATTCTGAGTTCAACGCAATAGTTTCACATGGCCTTATTTTACCATATTGCACACCTGTGGCTTTATCCTTGGTCTTGACCTAAAATGGATGTTTTTCCTTAATCATAAATTTCTCCCAAGCCTAGTTTTCATAGAGGAATTTTGACAACTCACTTTACTTTTTATTATGCAGCCTTTACTTACTAATCTATGAGGAATGAACATACTCTATTCTTGACTCCAGCCTTAAAACATTTTTTGAAAATATGCAAAAACAAAACAAACAAACAAACAAAACCCAAAACCTTCTCCTAAAACTTTCTTACTAAAATTATTTAAACTGGATTAGGAATTGCATAAAGACATTAATTCAAGCAAATTCATGTTCATGTTGATCTGCAGGGAATTTGCCAATAGGGTGGCCTGATGCCCAGGAAACTTCAGGCTATACAAGAGTGACAGGAAAGTCAGATCAGTAGCAAGAACAATCCTGAGATGAAGTCTCTAACGACTCTGCATTCTTAGAATTCACCCATCACAGATCGTGCAAAACTGTGGGCCATCTCCAGGAAAATCAATTACATGCCTTTAGCCTGCCTAGATGGATCCTGACAGCACTCTATCTTCAGTGTATGCCAACATAATTAACAAGGTTATCACAGGCACCCATATCTAGGAGGTTTGTATAGATAATAAGCAAATTCTTTAGAAACTTTAAAATATTCTTACAGTTTAAAAAGTGATTATATTATTATTATTATTATTATTATTATTATTATTATGCCTTTATAGTTTAAAAACTTTTAACTACCTCTTATGTTTTACAAATATTATTTGGCAAGTGAACTGTATTAGCTTACTGTTCTAATCATTATTTTTGTTTTTGACTGTTCATTTGTGTAATGATCACTTTAAACGTAATAAATACAAAGTAACAGAAAAAGGTTTATAAGTTGAATTCACTTTAAATTACCAGAGCTCTAAGGAATGTTCTGGTTATAAACATAGTTTTCCTTTTGCTTAAAAGAAATGCATGGGGCTGGCGAGATGACTCAGTGGGTAAAAGCACTGACTGCTCTTCCGAAGGTCCTGAGTTCGGATCCCAGCAACCACATGGTGGCTCACAACCACTCATAATGAGATCTGACGCCCTCTTCTGGTGCATCTGAAGACAGCTACAGTGAATTACACCAGAGGGAGTGGAGCCAGCGAGGGCTGGAGAGAGTAGGGCTGTCAGAGGTCCTGAGTTCAGTTCCCAGCAGCCACACACATGATAGCTCATGGCCATCTGTACAGCCATAAATAAAATAAATCTTAAAAAGAAAGAAAGAAATGCATGAACAAATCTAATTTGGTCTCAATGTTTTCAACTGAAAGATGCGCACTGTTCCTTACTCTTCGATTTACCTTTTGGCAAAAATCAACTTTTTAATATTTTATTTTAGACTCTAGCTATTTCATTATAAGTATCTTCCCTCAAATGTGAAAAACTTTTTAATAATGTAAGAAAAGACATATACATATGTATATGCATGTTACAGTATAACAAAGGTCCTGTTTATTACAGCTTTGATTATTAACTATTCCACACTACCCCACGTTGTCTGTGATTGAAGGTGTAACTCACCTTGTGAGAAATTATTTTCCTCAGAGGACAACTGTTAGATGGTCACTGCAAAGTACTGTTACTGCCTTAATATTTACATTCTAAATAAACATAAACTTTTTTACATTGAATAGTACAATAGATACCACTCTGTTCTCAAGTAAATGTTTTTCCTTTATGAGATTGGCATATAAACAGAAATATGTAGGAAAGAGAGAAGGATGGGAGGAAGGAGAGGGATGAAATGAAAGAAGGAAGGAGAGAGGGAAGGATGGGTAAAGCTGCATTCTAGAATGGTAACTGTGAAAGGGAAATTAATTATAGGGCTTTGATGAGAAGTTTGAGGCTATTTTAAAATAAAATGAATTATTTGAAATTCTCATTTTGGCTTTTTTCAGTAATAACATTGTTTTAGTTAGGATAACTATTGCTGGCTGGCTGTGGTGGTGCACGCCTTTAATCCCAGCACTTGAGAGGCAGAGGGAGGTGGATTTCTGTGTTTTAGGCTAACCTGGTCTACTGAGTGAGTTCCAGGACAGCCAGGGCTATACAAAAAAAATTACTATTGCTGTCCTGAAACACAATTTTTGTATAAAAATACTGATTTGGGGGGTTTTGTTTGTTTGTTTTATTTATTTTCTTTGAATATATATCCAGAAGTATGATTGGTGGGTTGATGGTTGTTTGTCTCTTTTAATTGAGGAAATTCTATATAGATTCTGAAAGAAGGCAGTACTAATTTACTTTGCCATCAACAGGGGGAAAAATATCTTTCTCCTCTATATTCTAATCAACACTTGTCATTTCTGTTTTGTCTTGACTTAGCCAGTGTCACTGGGGAGAAATTACACTGAGCATGCTTCTCATTTTTGTTTCTCCAGTGACAACTAGTGATTTTCTTAATGTTTTTATATGGATTTTACTCACTTTTGTATCCTTCATCTGGAAATAGTTCAGTCTGTATACTGTTTTGGAAACGAAAGCAATTATATTGAAATTCTTATCATGAAGTTGGATCAAATTAGTTTTCTAAGAACACATTTAGTGGATATTTGCAAATTTGCCTTTGCTTTCTTTAAGAATCAAAAAAAACCTTGGATTTACCTCCTATTTTACTTAAAGTAAATAATATAGCCATGTATTAATATATGCTTTGAAATAACCCCACCAGTAAGTCTCTTGTTTATAAAGCATAAAATCATGAGCTCTATATGCAGAATTACGATAAAAATCAGAATATAAAAAAATTACAATCCCAAGGCTGTGAAGTCAGAGGCAGAAATCTGCATAAGACCTGCTGGCCTATGTGCCTACTCAAATGTATAAGCTCCAGGTCTATTAACAGCACTTGCACATGTCACACAAGTGTACCTGCATACACATGTATGTATCAATACACCTAAGCATGCATGTACATGTAAACATAGAAAATCAATATTTCCTCTATATTTCCCTAGCTAGTTATGAGCTAGGATAAATTATAAGTTGGAATTTTTATGATGTCTATTTTGGGTAAAATATGAAATATGTAGTGATTACTTCCATATCTCATTTCATACAACATAGATTTATAAATAACTTATCTCATTTCATACAACATAGATTTATAAATAACTTTTCTGTTATTTCTATATTTTAGCAATTTACAAAATAATCTTAGTACTGTATTTTTCAAATGACCTATCATTTTTTCTTGCACATGCAATTAAATTTTGTCACAGTTAGTTTGAAGAAAAATATGTCTTCTCATTTCCTGATAACAGGCACTTAAGTTTTAGGAGGTTTTCTAGATTCACTCTGTTGCTGTAACAAATATCATGATCAAAAAGAGTTTGGGCAGCAAAGGGTGACTTGGCTTATTCTTGCCGGTCACAGTCCATCATTGAAGGAAGACAAGGAAAAAGTTTAAGCAAAAGCAAAGCTGTGAAGTAATGCTGCTGGCTAGCTAGCTCATAGGTACTTAGTCAGTTAAGATTTTTATACACCCATAGCAACCTGCCTAGTACTGACCAAAGTAGGTTAGGTCCTCCTCCATCAATTGATAGAAATCCTTCAGAAATAGGGCCATAGGCCATCTCTTCCATGCAACTCCTAAATTGAGGCTTTCTTCTCAGATGACTCAAGGAGAACAGTTTTTAACCTGTGGGTCATGACCCCAAAGTGAGTGGCATGTCAGATATCCTGTGTATAAAATATGTACAGTAAAATTCATAACAATAGCAAAATTAAAGTTATAAAGGATCAATAAAATAATTTTATGATATCTGCAATTTGGTCTTCCTTCTTCTTGGGATTCACATGGTCTGTGAATTGTATCTTGGGTATTCTGACCTACTGGGCTAATATCCACTTATCAGTGAGTGCATACTATGTGTGTTCTTTTGTGATTGGGTTACCTCACTCATGATATCTTGCAGATCCATCCTTTTGCCTAAGAATATCATAAATTCTTTGTTTTTAATAGCTGAGTAGTACTCCATCATGTAAATGTACCACATTTTCTGTATCCATTCCTCTATTGAGGAACACCTTGGTTCTTTCCAGCTTCTGGCTATTACAAAAAAGGCTGCTATGAACATAGTGGAATATGTGTCCTTATTACATGTTGGAACATCTTCTGGGTATATGCCCAGGAGTGGTATTGCTGGGTCCTCAGGAAGCTCAAGAAGAAGGAAGACCAAAGTGTGGATACTTTGGTCCTTCTTAGAAGTGGGGAAGGAGTTACAGAGATAAAGTGTGGAGCAGACTGAAGGAATGACTACCCAGAGACTGCCTCACCTGGGAATCTTTCCCATATACACTCACCAAACCCAGACATTATTGTGGATGCCTACAAGTGCTTGCTGACAGGAACCTAATATAGCTGTCTCCTGAGAGTCTCTACCAGTGCCTGACAAATACAGAAGTGGATGCTCTCAGCCAACTATTAGACTAAGCACAGGTTCCCTAATGGAGGAGCTAGAGAAAGGACCCAAGGAGCTGAAAGGGTTTGCAGCCCCATAGGAAGAACAACAATATGAACTAACCAATACTCCCATAGCTCCCAGGGACTAAACTATCAACTTAAGAGTACACATGGAGGGATACATGGCTCTAGCTGCATATGTAGCAGAGGATGGCCTTGTAGGTCATCAGTGGGAGGAGATGCCCTTGGTCTTGTGAAGGCTCTATGCCCCCGTGTAGGGAAATGCCAGGTCTAGGCAGTAGGAAAGGGTAGGTTGATGAGCAAGGGGTTTGGAGGGGAATGTGATAGGGGATTTTTGGAAGTGAAACCAGGAAATGGGATAAATTTGAAATGTAAATAAAGAAAACATCTAATTAAAATATAATAATTTTATGTTTGAGGGTCACCATGGCATGAAGAATTTTACAGCTCTAAGCTGTCAAATTGAAAAGCTAATTAGGAATGTTGAATTTTTCCACATAACATATTCTACAGTACATAGTCTCCATATTATCCTACTATATTGATATAAATTTTTGAGGTTTCTAGAGATTGTATACAGCCTTCTTTCATTTGATTTGAACCACTAGCAAGGGAATATACTTAGTAATTTGTAATCAATATCTAAGTATGAATGCTTTAGCTGTAAGCAGAAGTGTATTGAGCATATAAAACATGTATGTACAAACACCAATTTTTAAAAATAAATTCTAAGAACAAACCTTTATGTATATATCATAAATTGTCCTTCAGAAGATTCTATATACTTACAGTGAATAAGTTTTGCTTACACTGTCTAAGCAATTTTTAACCCACTTAATAGTTCCCTGTTTCTATTGGAATGCCAAAATTGTTTTGTCTTGATTGACTACTTAAATTTCAATATCTTTTTTACATAAAATTAAAGGAAAATCACTGGAAAATTTTTGTCAGAGTGAAGGAACTGAATAACAATTAAACACTACATTAAATTGAAATGAAACATACAAATTATAGAATCCTGGTACAATAGAATATCACAAGCCAGTGACAGTAAATCATGGCTGCCTGAATTTCAAATGAAGAGGAATTTCAGAGTCACATAATGAAATGAAGAAGACTGACACTGAAGGACTGGAATTATGATTATGTTCAAAAATTAAATCTCCATATGTGTTTTTCCTCATTAAGAGAGGATAACAGGAAACACAATATTTGTTGTTATATGCAAATATTCACTAAATAAAATATCATTGAGCTTTATAATAATTATATTTTATGTGCTGATTGTACTTCATTGGAAAATTTTATTAAAGAGTAACACAATGTGCTTGTTTAGAGTCTATATGTTACATTCATGTGTTTTATTTAATCCAATTTTATATTTTTCACTGATCAGTCCCAGTGAATTTTCACTAACTTTGCCCCCTTACAGAAGGAACAAAAGGTTGCAGGCTTCATCTCATGAAATTATAATGTGACACAGAAGTTAATTAGGTTGCTTCTATTTTTTTGTAGTGAAAACCAAGCAAGTTTATTTTGACACTTGAGTGCATTATTTCTCTTACCCTTACCTCTTCTATCAAAAATACTTAAGAAAATTTATACATAGATGCTCCTATATTTTACTGGAGTTATTTTATAAAATGTATTCTGATCAAAATTACTCCTCTCTTTTTGCCTCCCATATTCTCCCACAACTCCCATCCATGCTACTCCACAAATTTTTTCTCTCTCTCTTTAGAAAATAAACAGGTAGTCCAACAAAAGCCAGACTGGCTAGAATTAATAATAATTTTAAAAATCCCATAAAAACACAAAATCAGGAACCAAAATACACATAGATAGTCCTTTCAAATGACTGTTTCTAAAATATGTTTTGATTTTGTGAAAGTATCAAAACATTGAGGATCACCTTAAATATCGCTATTAATTGTTTTTATTTAAAACACAATTTCCTTAAAAAAAATCCTGACAGACAGGTCCTTATGTTACTCACACTGGAGCAAAGTTGTCCTGCCATATTGTTGTCTGGATTCATTTTTCCTGGCTTCATTCATCATAGTGCAGCCTGAAGAAAGAAACTGTTGAGAAAGAAAGCTATTTCATTAACCCAATGTTCCCTGAGACTGAGATTCTGAGGACTATTGGGCATCCTCCTTCTTCCTGCCATTCTAGATTTTAAGACTGGCTGAAGTATTTTTACAGAGTCCTTATCACAAGTATTTGCCTATACTACCATAGCTCCGATTTAAGATTCTTTGTTTCAGCCTCATTCAATTCATCTGAAAGCTCCTGAGTAAGTGAACTCCATATCCTGCCAGCCCTTAGAGCTGCCTTACTGATTCCCTTCATCCTGTGTCCAGGAGCCATCACTTATTGATTTGCTCCTTAATATTCTGAAGCCCTCTGCTCCAGCAAGAAGTCTTGCCATGTTTTCCATGTGAGTTTAGTTCACTAACTGTATGCACTAAATTAACCCAAAGCAAATTTTTAAATTGTAAGTTGAAGTTCACTACAATATGGTGTACTTTATGAGAAAAATCTATTTACACATAAAGAAATTAGCTGTATGTTTTAATAGTCACATATTATTTGATTTATTGCTTGATTCAGTGTTTCTTCCCTCTCTCTCTTCTCTTCCCTTCCACTCCTATTGTTCTACTTCAGGAGGTAAGAAGTTACACTAAGATTACTGTGTCAAAAAATGAGAGGTGACACTCTCTTCAAGACATTTATAGATCTCTAAAGGCATGTGCCAAATTATAGCTTAGCACATGAAAATTAATATTGACAAAGTAATATCCTGCATTGAGGAAGCTGCAGAGTAGCTAGTGTTCTAAAAAAATGTAACTTCATTTATTCCCAAACAAACAGAACATCAAATTTAATGTGCAAAAAAACATGTGATCCTTTTTATGATATCTGCATGAAGGCTGAGCAATCCAACCTACAAGTGACATTTCAAATAATATGTGTGTAGGTAGATATGTAAAAGTATCAAATGTTTTCCAAATGTCAGGCATGTATTGAATTATCTAGACAGTTAAAATATGACTCATCTATTACCTGAAAACACCTACACTGCATACCTATCTAATACATTAAACTTGAATATAATAAATATACCAGGAGCCTGTCATCTCCTTATTGCAAAGATTTCTGCACTCTTCTCTATTGCAGTTTTCAAATTAAGCCTTCCTAATAGAATTATAACACGTTATCAAAGGGACAAACATGAGTTTTAGGAATAATATACACTATGGAACAATCCTATAAGTAAGTCTATAAACTTTTACTAGAAATAAATGTACAATAATAACTATAATAACCTAGTTCAGGTTTCATTCTGAGCAAGGAGCATCATAAAGTAGGGGTTTAATATTTCAGATTGTTTTGTGATATTAAAAAGCTGTTTTATTAAGTGACATTTTAGCTTCTCAGTGATGGAGATTAATTGTGCCCTTGGGATATTTTGTTGCAAGTAAATTAGTTGTGATTGATAGAACCAGATGTACAAAATAACAACAAGGAAAATGCAGAGATTTCGTTTCTTTATGTTAATGAATATTTTGACATTAGCTTATTTATGGTTAAAAGTATAGACATTCTTCAGTTAGGTGAGGTGTTAAGTCTCTGCAGATAACATGGCAGTGACAACTTGTACTGGGAATCAGTAGGAACAGTGAAGAATGGCCCATTGCTTACAGTGCCAAGTACTAACAACTCAACAAGGGGACTAATCTAGTCCTGCAAAAAATACATGTTCTTTGATTTTAAATGAGGAAAGCAAATTCAAATTACCAAGGATATCCTTTGAAGTATGAGGGCTGAAAGGGGGTCTGTTTAATAACATAATAAATGTTTACTGTGTAATTGTAAATTACATTTCTGTAATAATAATTTTGTACAGTTAATTTTGGTGGTGTTTATAATAATTGTATTTCAATTCCTTATGTGCAAATCCCTTTCCCAAATCTGATTTTCACATAGTATTTGGCATAATTAAAGGAGATCACTCATTTAAATCATTGTGATCATTTTGTCAACTTGGGTAAATGATTATAAAACAGTGTGATTGGAGTTTATGCTCAAGGAATGAAGGTATGAAAACTCTGTTTAGTCTACCAGTTATATTTCTTTTTGTTTTCCAAGTTGTGTGTTGTCTTAAGAATAATGAGTCCTCTCAGGAGATCCTATATCAGGATAGCTTGTCCTTCCTTCAGTCTCTGCTCCATAGTTAGTCTCTGCAACTCCTTCTGAGGCTCTGACAGTACCTGAATAATACAGAAGTAGAGGCTCACAGCCATCCATTGAACTGAGTATAGGGTCCCCAATGAAGGAATTAGAGAAAGGTCCAAAGGAGCTGAAGGGTTTGCAGCTCCTTAGGACGAACAACACTATGAACTAACTAGTACCCTCAGAGCTCCCAGGGACTAAACCACCAACCAAGGAGTACACATGGTGAGACTGATTTTTCTGGCAGCATGTGTATAGTAGAGGATTGCAAAGTCAATCATCAATAGGAGGAGAGGACCTCGGCCCTGTGAAGGTTCTGTGCCCCAGTGTAGGGGAATGCCAGGGCCAATAAGTGGGAGAGGGTGGGGCGGCAAGCAGGGGTGAGGGGAGGCAACAGGGGTTTGTTCTTGTTGTTTTTTGTTCTGTTTTGTTTTGTTTTCCGTTGGAGGGGAGACTGGGAAAGGAGAAATCATATGACATGTAAATAAAGAAAATATCTAAAAAATAAATAAATACTTTAGGTTAAAAAAAAAGAAATTAGTCCTAGCTTTCAGTTTATGGAGAACAACCTATAGTCTTGACAACAAACTGACTTGTTTAGATTGACTTAGCCAACACTTAGTTAGATATAATCCACTTTCAATACTAGAAACTTCATTCACTGACAAAAGATGGTCAATTGAGTTTGTTTGCACCTATCATTTTGTAATGTCATTTAGATTGAATTAATATATGTATATATCTTGGGAAGTTTCTACTGTATTAGGTTACCCTATTACCCTCATTTATCTGTCATTTATCTGTCTCTCCCCAGATTTCCCTTCTCTTTTCATCTTCCCTCAAATTCTCCATTCCCTTTTCCCATTCCGGACTTCCCCATCAATAACAGTCTGTGACCCTTTCCTAGGGAGATCTATCCCCGCCCCCAGTCCCTTATTCTATACCTAATTTTGTGGTTCAACTTGGTTGCCATTGAATTAACAGTTAATATTGACATATAAGCAGATATACAATATTTCTCTTTCTGGTTCTGAGTTACCTCACTCAGGAAGATTTGTTTTAAATTATATCCATTTACCTGGTAGTTTCATGGTTTCATTTGTTTTCAAAGTGGCAAAGTAATACGTCATTGTGTACTTGTACATTTTCTTTATCTATTCTTCTTTCAGGGACATTTTAGCTGTTTCTAATTCTGGGATATTATGAACAAAGTAGCAATGAAAATGGTTATATAAGTGTATCTTTGGTAGGATAAAATATACTTTTGGTATATACCTCAAAACTGTATCTGAATCTTGAGATAGATCAATTCCCATCTTCCATAGTGGTTGTACAAGTTTGCACATCTGCCAGCAATGAATGAGAGTTCCACTTGCTCCATATCATAACCAGTCTTGGATGCCATTTGTTTTATTTTCTTGGTAATTCTGGTGGGTATAAGATGGAATTTCAAAGCAGTTTTGATTTTAATTTCGCTAATGACTAAGGATGTTGAAAACTTCTTTTTGAAGAATTATTTGATTTAAATAAGTTCCAAAAGTTGCTCCCTTACCTGGTCCCTCCTCCAGAGTTATACCCCATAACCCCTATCCTTTGCCATTGAGAGGGTGCATTCCTTCCACTCCCTAACCCACACCACTCCATTTCACCCCCCTATGTGGGCATCCCCTTTTCATTGAACATCAAGTCTCTACAGGATTAGGCCCATCCTCTCCCACTGATACCAGAAAGGCAGCCCTCTGCTACTTATATTCATGGAGCCATGGACCAACCCATGTATGCTCTTCAATTGGGGGCTTGGTCTCTGGAAGCTCCCAGACATCTGGGAGCATTGATATTGGTTGTCCTCCTACAGAGTCGCCATAACTTTCAGCTCCTTCAATTCTTCTCCTAATTCTTCCATAGAGGTCCCTGTCCTCAGCCCAATAGTGGGCTGTAAGTATGTTAAACTGCTGGTAGAACCTTTCAGAAACAGCCATGTCAGGATCCTCTCTGCAAGTATAAAATGGGATCAGTAGTAGTGTCAGGGTTTGGTGCCCACAAAGGGGATGGATCCCATGCTGGGCCAATAACATGATGGCATTTCAATCAGTCTCTGCTCCATTTTTTTCCTGCATTTCTTTTAGACAGGAAAAACTCTGAGTCAAAATTTTGAAGGTAGATTAGAGACCCTGTCCCTCCATTGGGGTCCCTGGCTATCTGTTGAAGGGTGCCTCTTCAGGTTCCATCTCTCCACTGTTGGTAATTTTGCCTAAGGTCATCCCCATTGTGTCTAGGAAGCTTCTTACACCCAAGGTTTCTGGGACTTTCTTAAAAGGTCCACTGCCCCCAATCCCACAGCTACATATTTCCATTCATTCTTCTGACCCTTGTTTCCTTACCCCCTTTCCTCTTTCCCTCCTATCTTCCACCCAGATCTTTCCCTACTTCTGCCTCCTATGAATATTTAGTTCCCTTTTATAAGTGGGATTGAATCCTCCTCACTTGGGCCTTCCTTCTTCCTGGGGTCTGTGGGTTGTATCATGGGGTACTTTTCGTTAATAGGTGTATATCCGTGCATGTCCTTTTGGCTCTGGGTTACTGTACTCAAGATGATATTATCTGGTTCTATCATTTGCCTGAAGAAGTACATGATGTCCTTGTTTTTAATAGCCGAACAGTATTCCATTGTCTAAATGAACCACATTTTCTGTATCCATTCATTATTTGAGTAATGTCTAGTTTGTTTCTAATTTCTGGCTATCATGAATAAGGCTGTTATTAATATAGTGGAGTATGTGTCCTTGTGGTATGGTGGAGCATGTTTTACCTGCAGAAGTGGTATAGCTGGGTCTTCAGGTAGAACTATTTCAGATTTTTCTGAGGACCCATCAGATTAATTTCCAAAGTAGTGGTACCAGCTTGTAACCCTACCAGCAATGTAGAAGTGTTCCTCTTTCTCCACATCTTTGCCAGTACCTGATGTCACTTGAGTTTTTGATCTTAGCCATTCTGATTGGTTTAAGGTGAAATCTTGGGTCCTTTTAATTTCCATTTCCTTGATGACGAAGGATGCTGAACATTTCTTTAAGTGTTTCTCAGCCATCCAAGTTTCCTCTGTTGAGAATATTCTGTTTAGCTCTGTACGCCATTTTTAATTGGGTTATTTGGATTAATTTGGTTTTGGCTTCTTGATTTCTTTATATATTTTGGATATTAGCCCTCTATCAGATGTAGGGTTAGGTAAGATCTTATTCTAATCTGTAGGTTGCTGTTTTGTCTTATTGATAGTGTTCCTTGTCTTACAGAAGCTTTTCAGTTTCATGAGATTCCAATTGTCAATAGTTGATCTTAGCGGCTGAGCCATTGGTGTTCCATTAAGGAAATTTTCCACTGTGCCAATGCATACGAGGCCTTTCCCCACATTCTCTTCTAAGAGATTCAGTGAATCTGGTTTTATTATGAGTAGATCTTTATCTACTTGGACTTGAGATTTATACAGGGTGAAAATGTCTTTAACTATTTCTAAGGTTCTATGACTCCTGCATAGGAGGAACAACAATATGAACCAACTAGCATCCCCAGAGCTCCCAGGGACTCAACCACCAACCATGGCTTCAGGTACATATGTAGCCTTGTTGGACATCAATGGGATGAGAGGCTCTTGGTCCTGAGAAGGCTTGATGCCCCAGTGTAGAGGAATGCCAGGACAGGGAATTGTGAGTGGGTGGTTTGGGGAACAGGGTTTGGAAGGTAAGGTAGGGGTTTTTCAGAGGAGAAACCAGGAAAAGGGATAACATTTGAAATGTAAATAAAGAAAATATCTAATAAAAAATTTCTAAGATCTGTGAAAAATTTGGAGTTGACTTTTGTGCAGGGAAATTTTTAAGTGTGAGTCTATTTGGATCCTTCTACCTGCAACTGTACTCTTTGACAAGCACAATTTTTTGAAGATTTCTTTCTTTATTTTTTCTGTCTTCCTTATCAAAAATTAGGTGTCCGTAAGTGTGTAGATTTATGTCTGGGTTTTTAAATAGATTCCATTGATCATTGTCTCCATTTTGTGCAAATACAGTGCTATAATACTATATTTTTACACTATTGCTTTATACTACAACATGAATTTGGGGATGCTGATGAGACCATTTGTTCTTTAATTATTCAGGGTTGTTTTAGCTATACTGAGATTTTTTTATGGTTTCATATAAAGCTGAAATTCTCTGGTAATTTCTGGGAATAATTGTGTTGGAATTTTGATAGGTATTGCATTGAATTGATGTATTGTGTTTGGTTGGATAGCCTTTTTATTATATTAATCCTACTAATCCATCAGATCATTCAATCTTCTATAATCCACTTTTTTCTACAATATATTAATTTTTTATTATAAGAATCTTTAATGTTAGCGTTCCCTCACTGTATCCCAGATTTACCCTGCCCTCTCAAGAAATAGAATATTGTTTCTTAAAGTGGTTAATGTAAAAGTTAAAATATAAGGATTAAATGATTATGGGTTAGTGTACATACATTTTTAAAAGATAGATAAGACACAATATGCTACTATAATTTCCCTTGCTGGACAAACAGACATGTGAGTTATTCACAGACAATGTCAGTGGAATTCGTACACATCAAGTAAAGTTTGTACACCCCATCTTTTCCCACTAACTGGCTGTTGAGAACACAATTACAGATGCAGAAACACAAAACTGAAGGTTTTTAAATAGAAAAAAATGAATTACATAGAGCTCTTGCCAAATTATTTTGTATGTAAATATTACATCAATTTGGGTAAATAAATTCAGAGTTTTGACCAAAACAGAGTCAGAGATAGTACATATACTTCTACTGAGTACCATGCATATTTATGTTCACACATTTGAAGAGTTGAGTACATGGAAATTAAAGAATGAGTAGATTTTATCAAACAGATTTGTGGAAAATTTATATTTGCAAAGTAATATGTTTCTAAAATTTTTTAGTTTTATTTAACTTATGTAATTGTACTGTCTAGTTGAAATACATTCCTGAGATTTACTATGAGAGAGAAATTTCTAGAAATATTAGAAACTAATATATAGTTTGAACTACAGATCTGATTATTTTTCCAATTTTATTTTAAAATAACAACACAAAACCAAACCATGAAATGTATCAAAACAGTATTCTTCTAAGTCAGCACACTTAGTAGTGGTTTTGTCTCTTGAGGTTTGGATAGTTATTCAAGTGAAAAATCTTCATAAGATGATAACTGCTGGGAGCCACCTTTGATGACATATTAATGACTGATTTCCCCATTTAATAAATTAGTGGGTAAAAGAAATTCCCTAGCCTATATCCGATTATAAGCCAAATTAAATTGTTTGTTCTAGGCTGCCACTGCATTGAACCCATTTGTTTTGCTTAAACTTAATGTAAGTATTAATGTAATCAATATGTCTCTATTAACCTGTTAGAAATGCTTAAGAGTCCCTGCTGTGTATCAAACCATACTGCTAACATTGTTTCAGGATCATCTCTTATACAGAACACCTTTTAAAAATTATGATGACATCCTGTGGGTATTATTAGTGACTGAATATATCTATCTCTTCACAATTTCTTGACAAAAAAATATATTTTTAAAAGTATTGTTTAGAATACTCCTCTCTCCTCATCTCAAATTTATGATCTCTTCTTTAGCTATAATTGTTCCACATATATGTTTATATACATATATATGTATATATTTGTATATAAGTGTACACAAATACGTATACATATATGCACAAATGTACATATGAACTGCTGAGTCCATTTTGTGTAGCTTGTATGTACGCTAATTCATCCATGACCACTGGGGATTGGACAGTCTATATGAAACATAATGCCTGGAGGCAACTCTATCTCATCCACCATTGGCCTTCTATGGCTCCTCAGCTAGGGGTAACACCACACAGAATCTCTCCTCCTGGCATTGGTGTTGCCATTATGCTGATTCAGGCAGCCATACTATAGAGTCTATGAGTGCATTTTACATGTGGTATCAATTGACCCACAAATATATTGACAGGTGCTCTGGGCCTCCAGATCTAACTCTCTTTCTGCCCCATAATGAGTGATTTCCACCTGAGGCTTAAGTTTAGGGGTTATATTGCAGATGTATAAGTTGGGATTGGGCACAGCACAATCACTTATTCTATGCATTTAAACCAGTTGTGGATT
The DNA here is from genome assembly GCF_008632895.1 of Mastomys coucha. Classification (NCBI taxonomy): domain Eukaryota; kingdom Metazoa; phylum Chordata; class Mammalia; order Rodentia; family Muridae; genus Mastomys; species Mastomys coucha. Next base: position 58,022,524 of record NW_022196903.1, read on the forward strand.
TCCATAATAGACTCTGTCTGTCAGAAAATAAAGTTTCTTTTGTGAGGGGTGAAAGCTGCCCTCATCTGACAGAGAATGACAGGTAGGCTTTTAGAATTTTTATGATCAATTGAAGACTGAAAATCTTCTTTGGATATTGGTCACCTTTCTTTCTTCAAATAATTAACAAATTAGATTCCTTTTTGCCTAAGTTATAGATTTTGTAAGTGGAAGACTTTTTGATAAAGAATGAAATAAAAATATCAATAGTAGACTATTACTATTAAAAATCAATATGTATATTTATAATTAGAACCCTTAATTTTGTCTGATTGGCAAGTTATAATATTTTGTCCTTAGTTTTGTAATAGTCAAGTAAGAATATTTCATTGCATTGTGAGTACAAATAAAGTACACAATTCAAAATTGAGATGACATTGTTGTAATGAAAATCTGAACTTGTAGTCCCAAAATCTTCAGAATAGATCTTAATTTTACCAGATTTTGTGTGAAATTTTCATGTGATTGTATTTTGCTCTCTGAAAAACAGCGTTTAATCATATATAATGCATACTTACTAAAAAGTTAATTTTTAAAATAATTTGACTGTTTAATACATATCCTTAAATATGCATAAATGTAAATTAAACTCGGGTTTAGATTTACAGGTCTTGCATTGCCAAAGAACATTAGTGTTGTGCTCTGAAGCAGCTATCCTACCAGGGAGAATCTGCGAGGATTCTGTCTATCCTTTGCCTTTATCTCCCCAAACAAGAAAATATGTATATGTAAATGGATTCTAATTGTTATTTAATAACTGTATGTTATTAATATGACTTGGCCAGCTCCCAATAATAAAGGCAGAGTCCAATGATTTATTTAATCAGCTTACCACAGTAACTGAGGGATTACCCTTAATCTATTTTTCTACATGCTACACTGTCTACTTCCCAGATGTACTCCCCAAATACTTGCAATTTGACTCTAGCTGGGTTATTTAAGCTCCTTTAGCCTGTCCTCAGGTTGCATTGCACTTGGGCATGTGTGCCTGGTTCATCAAGTCTAATTGACACCTACTGTCTTCCTGTCTTCTTCCTCCTTTTCCTCCACTTTTCTCCTCCTGGTCCCTACTTCTGACTCCCAACCCAGTAACTGAAAACCTGCTTATCTCTATTTTCCTCAGTAATTAACTATAACCACTTTTACTTAAACAATAGCTTCAAATTGGTCAATAAGGTTTACACAGCAAAGGCTAGTGATATGGGAATTGACTAGTCTAGGTGCAGTCAGATCTTGGGGACCAGTATGTAGCTTTTGAATACTTAGCAGCACCATATCAACCACAAACATTACAGAACTATTACCAGAAATGCTATCTAATGAATAATATTTTAATTTTCATAATTTTAAACATAACAGAAAATGGAAACCATAAGTAATAAATGACTCAATAGGATATAATATAAACCAACAGAGGCTGAATCTACTGGCATCTGATACAAAGGTCAAGTTACTTTCCTCACAGTGTTCATTTCTCCCCAGTAACCAGAATCCTCACAGGACATCCCTTAACATTAATGATTAGATAAGCTATTTACTTTCTTTCCTAAAAATTCTTCTCTTAATTCATCGTCAAATGATTTCTTATTAAATATAAAATGGTTCAAAGATGTTTGAACACTGACATGTTCTTCAATTAAATCATATTTATATTGTTGTCTTATAATAAAAGAGGGCTAGGAAAGCCCTGTATTTGATTATGTTTCTATATTCACTTTTAATTGGTGATATTTGAAATTAAATTAGTAGCTGTGTTACAAAGATAGAGTCAAGAAGGTTTGCATAATTGGCAAAATGTTTGGCCATATTACTCTTTCAGTCTTTGTTGTTGTTGTTGTTGTTACTTAATCAGAGGAAAGTATAGGATCTCAAGGACCAAAGTACTTCTATATTTGACTCCTTTGCTGTGTAATGAGCTTGTTGAAATACACAGCTTTTCATGTACTGAGTAAAGTCTTCTTTTACAAATGCAGTCAGGACAGAATAAAATACAAATTGAACAATAATGCCCTGTAAATATATAAAAATATATTATCAGTTTTAGTTTGAAATGAAATGCAATGTAAGAAAGCTGGGCAGTGGTGGTGCATGCCTTTAATCCCAGCACTTGGGAGGCAGAGGCAGGCAGATTTCTGAGTTCAAGGTCAGCCTGGCCTACAGAGTGAGTTCCAGGATAGCCAGGGCTACACAGAGAAATCCTGTCTCGAAAATCAAAACAAACACTCAAACAAAAAACAAACAAAAAGAAATTTAATGTAAGAAATAAAACTTAAAAAAAAAAACTCACTAAAGTTAATTTAAAGACCAAAATCTTCTAGCCAAGAATTACAAAGAAATTTGTTAATCAGGAGCATCATGTAATTGAGGAAAAAACAACTACAATGTAAGAAAATCTTTAGGCATTAAAAAAGGAAATACTTCCCACTGTTTGAAAAAATAACAACTGAAACAAACAAGAAAATGTAGGCCGCCACATGGAGGAATTCATAGACTTCCACAGGCCTGAACACTGATTAAAATTCTGTAGTTTTACAATTTTCTATTTATTCTGTAAGGATTTGCTGCATATATACATTGTATTTTGAGCTCATCTATTCTTGATTCTTCTTAAAATTCCTCCAGGATTCCTTTTCTTTTCATGCCACCTCACCAAACTTCATGTCCTTTAAAAATGATAATAACCCAAATGTTCATGCATATAAAGCCATCTACTAGAGCATAATCAACCTCCTCAGGACACACCCCTAAAGAAAATTGACTCTTGTATTCCCATCAGATACCAAGTGCCCATAGTTCCCCTAGCACAAGAGAGGGGACTCTAAACTCTGCTGTCCATGACAGGCTGTTCAAGTCCAGAACTGCTGGGAGGAAATGAGACTAATAACTTTGATATATCCAGGAAACACCATTTCACAGTAGTCCTTCTGATGTCTGGCAACTTAAATTTTGCTGCCTCTTTCTCTGTGATTTTCCAGAGGTTGTGGGGAAGGATATATAATAGAGATGTGTCATTTGCAACTAAATACTACCTATATGTTTCTTCCATGAACTTGAAACCACTGTGAGTCTTTGTATTAACTTCTGTCCAATGTAAAAGGAGACTTTTCTGATGGGGATTGAATGTTACTTTCCTAAAGTTTGCACACTCATTCATATGCAAAGGCTATTATACTTTTTGGTAAGGGATTTTTTTTTTCTGTCAGTGAAAAATAGCAATGGAATTTTGATTAAGGTTGCATTGAATCCATAGATTACCTGTGGTAGGGTAGAATGGCCATTGAAACAATATTGGTTCTCAAAATCATGAAAATATGAGGTTGTTTCATCTGTTAGTATCTTCCAGGATTACTTTCCTTAGTATTTTAAAAATTTCAACTTAGTGACTGTTCATTAATTCATTAATTGTCATGGCTTTCCTCAAGGTACTGTGACTTGTGATACACAAGCCCTATAAGCTATTTTATCCCCAAGTTGCTTTCGTTCACAGTGTTTCATCACATTGACAGTAATCCTAGCTAAGACACTGCATAATGAACACCACTTCATTCTATCAAGCCTTGAGTGATAGTTTAGTGTAGAAGAAATTTGGTGGGTTGAATTTTCTTCCAGTGTTCTGATACATTGTTCCACTGCCTTAAAACATCTGATATTATCTGAGAAGATAATGCCAGCAACAATGTGTCTTTAGAAATAACTTAGATTTTTATTTGTATTAGACAAGCTTAGAATGTATTCAGTATCAAAACAACCATATAGTTTTAAAATTATAACTAGATATTTTTATTTGAAATTATTTCTATATTTAGAAACCAGGTCAATATTAATTATTTATCTTGAGAGTTATGGTAACTGCATTGTCTTGTCTAGCCTCAACAGAAGAGAGTGCACCTAGTCATACTACAACTTAATATGCCAAGGTGGGTTGATATCCATGGAATATCTACTCCCAGCAGATCTGAAGAGATAGGGAGATGAGTAAGGAAGGAGTTTAGGTAAGAGGGAAGGACTGGGAGAGGAATGAGGGGAAGCTTACATGAGAGTATAAAGTAAATTAATTAAGGAAAAAATTACCTTTGTCTTAATTTTGTTGATCACTTTCCTTCATTATGTTTTTCTTCAGTTAGTTAAAAAATAAAGATGACTTTGATACCAAAGGAGTTCATAATAACTTCGTTTGTTTCCCTCAAACTATGAGTTAAATCAGAATATTTTTTTTTTTAGTTTGCTTGATTATAAAAATTCTGTATGCTTATCAGTAGGTTAGTAGGTAATGTAAATTGTACCAGATACTGTGAAGATTAGAGAAGTGCACAAATTATGGGAAGTTTAACTGATTAATGAGATTTCAGACTTCTTATTGTTCTCTATTTTCAATTATGTTCACACATGCATATTGCACACTTGTGCACATGCACACAACTTCTCGGAAACCTCCAGGGACTGATACAGGACTGATTTAGCTTTTTCATTCAGATCCATAATTTGTGTTTGGCTGTGACCTCCTGCCCAATGTTTGGCCACAAACTATGCACTGAGGCTGCTTTGTGGAACACCTCCTACATATGCTAAAGATCATTTGGTTTCTTCATTCATTAGAAACTATGAACTTTTGAACTATCTTCACTTTAATAGGAAGATTTAATAGAAGGGAAAATTATATTTATCATTAATTTATTTTCAAAGAAAAGTTTTCTTCAGATTTTGAAATCCATAATACATTTTAAAGAATAATAATGTATTTATTGAACCTGTAAAAGATGGCAGGTTATGCAATTTATTCTTGTTATAATGTACACCACTTCCCTAAGGATATATGATGTTTCTCTGCACATAATAAACTTAACTATGTTTCTGTTCTGCAGCCTGCATTTCATTATTTATTCTTCCCTTACCATATTCTCTTGTTGATTGACTTCATATTTTCATGTTGATCATTTTGTTTGATATTCCTTTCTCTTTTTACTAATTTTCTTATACTTCCCAAATAGTATCAAATTCTGGTAACATTCTGCTTCATGTTTTAACTCTATATTGTTAAAAAGACAAACATGGTTTTTTGTGTCCTTTTTGAACCCTTCTATATTATGATACTTGGAAATACTGTCTGCTGAATCCAGTTTCATCTATACTACAAAAGTTGCTGTCGTCAAAGGCAAGACTATGCAGAGGTAGTATACAGAGTCTAAAAACATACTATAACTTATTCTTAGTTTTTAGTTAAATATTTTTGAGATTATTCTTTTATGGGTATTAGACAATAATGACCATATACACAAAGTTCTTGGTAAAATGCAAATTTCTCATAATCGTCAGATAAATATGTTAGCAAGGAGCCCAATAATTCCCTCTTCTATTCAGCCTTCTCTTAAGGATTTTACAGTGGTGGTTGGATACTATAATTCATTGATAACTTTGTAACTCAAACATTATGTAATATGTTAACATTTTGATAGAATGTTCAAAAACCTAAAGGAGGTTTAGAAGAGTAGGTATAAGGATAATATATGAATTTATGTGTCTAATGCCTTCAGAAATATTTTATATATAGGCAAAAATGAATCAACACACATATAAAATTAGCATTATTTCTAGGTTCTGCCCCACAGTTACCTGACAAAAGCCAGGTATGCCTGACTCAGCATAAAAGAAGCTGCTTGCCCACTCCTCTCTCTCTTGCTCTTGCACTCTTGCTCTCTTCCTCCTCCGTCCCTTCTCTCTCTATTCTCCTCCCCACCTCTCTCCATGTGTTCATCACTAGCCTCTACTCTTCTACCTTGTCTTTCTCTGTCTGTCGGTCTGTCTCTCTCGCTCTCTCTCCCTCTCTCTCTCTCTCCTCCCTTCCTAATTCCCCTCCTCATGCCCTAAATAAACTCTATTCTATACTATACCGTCCTGTGACTGGTACCTCAGGAGGAGCAGATTCCTCAGTAAGAGAACACACAGGTACCCCCTTCCACCACACCATACCATGCCTCTAACAAACATATCCCTGGCTTCTTTTTCTTTTTATAAACCACAACACAAACTACACCCTCTGCTTAGTTGTTGCAAATACCAGTACCACAGAGCTCGTGGATATGAAGATGAGCCTTACTTTCATATGAGGCTTTGTGTTTTTTCAGCATTGATGATCAATTATAGACTGATATCAACTGTATACTAAACATGCCATCTTTTAATATAGCAGTCATTTCTTTTCTTTTACAATTATATAATAGATACCAGTGGTGGGGATAAAAATCAGAATTGATAATTTTCAAGTCTACAGGGTGAAGGTCTTGCATGGGAGACCAGTGTTAACTGAAAATGCTATGAGCATCCATCAGAGAGGCTAGTCTATGCATTAGAGTTGTAAATGAGCTTCACAGTTGTATCTGACACTGACATGCTCTATCATGTTGATCATCCCAGTGCAATAATAAAGGAAAACTTATCCTTTTTGCTTACTTTAGTTACATCTTGTTTCCAAACATTGTTATCAGCATTTTGCATGGCTTCAAACATAATTCTGAGGCATTATTTTTTTAATCCAAACAGTATTTAATAATGTAAACATATAACAAATAGGCATGTTTCTCAATTTGAAAAAGATTCTAAAATTATTTCCTTAAAATGGAATTGCTGTGTTACAGTGCATGATATGCTCACTACTGGCTGCAGTAAAGACGTGTATACAGAAAGTAAGTTATTTTAAAACCCTGTTGTTTTAATCAATTTAGATAGCAATATCAAAACATCTGTGAAGATTGAGTTTTAATTTACACAGTTTTAGCTGTGGAACAATGTTTTCAATGTTTTTGGTTAGTTATATGTTCATTTTAAAATAGACTGTGGGTTAGGTATAGCTTAAAATTAGACAAAGAATTACTTAGGTCAATTATTTTATATTCTTTTCATTCTCATATCTGTAAGTATAATGTAAATATACATTTGATTACAAGAACTTATTTGGGATTTTATCAAGTACAAATTATATTTTTATGTGCATGTGTGTGTACATTTACATATAGTCTTCTATTCACTGTCTTACTCTGTTTTATGCTCTTAGATGATATTAATTAAACTCACTCAATTCATAATCAGAGCATAAATAGTCTATGGTTAAGAGAAATATAATCCATTTGTGATTGAGAATACTGTCCAAGAAGGATATACTACAAAAAACTATAAAGATTATTTTATTTATAGCTATTATGACTCATTAAAAATGATATCAGCACCATATTTTTATAGCATACCAAATTAAATAGCTATGATTGAAAATTAAACATAATGTTTGAAGAAAAATGTGGAATGAAAAGGGAAACACACCATACAATGAGATTTTCAACAAGTTTTCCCAATTAATTATCGTATATATGAATTAATTGCAAAAATGAACCACTTCATTTATCATCTGAGAATATATAATATTATATTTTTCAATAAATTAACATCTGCAGTTCTCAACAGATTTTTAAATACAGCATATGTTTATGTGTGTTTGGTGTTAATACACTTTTATCTCTAGTCGTATTTTATTAGCCATCATTACTTTATAATTAAAGGAAGCAGAGATGTGTGAGAAAGAGGTATGAGAAAGAGAACTATTATCGGTAAGACAGATTGAATATAACTTGCATTTGCCTCTATTGGATATCTATGTAAATACTGAAGGCAAAATTAAAAGACCATAATATTTTAGAAAAATGATTTTTCAATGGAAAGCTAAAATAGCATTTACTATTTCAGAGGTGATAGAAATTTATGTCCTGATTCACTCTTTTAACAGTGCTGACAGAGTCCAGGGTGGGAGCTAAATGTGACTGGGCTGCGATAAGAATTGGGGGAAATAGAAAAAGTAATTGCTTTAGCAATGATCGAGTTTGGAAGTGATGGATTCTTTCAGGTGTATTTGGTAACCTTTCTCTGCTAGAACATTCTTCTGACCTTCTCTGAGGTCAAATATCTTCATGTATGAACGCTCAAGTAGTTCAGTCACCTGCTACTCTTCAAAATATTAAAACTGAACTCCAGCCATCCTTTTCTGAACCCAGAGTCTTTCTCTCTGTGTCCTTGAGTATGAAGTTAGGAGGAACTCTCTCCTAAAGCTTTTTCTATCAGATAGTCTTCAGCATCTAATGAGATCAGTCAACTTCTAAAAAATCACCTGATAGTACCCATTACTCAGCTAACCTGTCAGCCTTTAGCGCTTTTGCAGCATTGATAGCAATGTATGTACATGGCAAAGAAATGCCAATTTTTATGTGACAATTCAAGAAGAGAAGCAAAATATGTCAATAAAGATGTAGGCCAAAACACTTTTGTATAAATGTCGTTTTGCTTGTCAGCCCACCACACATGCATGGTGAAGCAATAATTTACGTGACAGACTTATTCTGTATTGCACTAACACTTGAATTTTCAGGAAAGGAAAAAGTGTTTTGTCCTCAGGCACTCACACAACAGGTGGTCTAATTTTTGCCTGTTGGCTCACTATAGGTGTTTGGTGATTTCCTCTCTGACCTGAATCGATTCTCAAACTGACAGAGTAAAGTAAATCATGGAAAAACCCAGCAAAGCATGTGTTTCCACTAGTGAGGTCAGTGTAAATTATGGAGGAGTTGTGACCTAAGGTGATGGGTAGCATCCTAGTGCTGTTGATTAAGTGGGAATGCCAAAACACCAAATTCTGTTCTTTTATACATACACACATTTTAGCCCAACTTCGATAGTTATACAACTTGCTACTTAGGAAGTGCTGTTTCAGCTTCTAAAGAAACTGGGTACTCGTAGAAATGGATAACACGTCCTCTGACAGAGCTGCTAAACAGATATTGTCGGTGGAGTCTGATTCTCCTGCAGACATCAACCTCAAAAGTCTGCCCGTGATTCTGGCTCCATTTGATTAGACATATACATGTGTTATTATGCATTCACTTACACATGTTTATATGTGTATATACATACACACACACAAACACACACACACACATATATACTGTTTTATACTTCTAGCATCCACATTTCAAACATAGTCTTCCAGGTAAACTAGAATTCTTTGGATCTTTATTTCCCCACTAAGGAATGTGATTGTATTTCAACTGTGGCATTCTGTCTGTTGCTTAGAGTAATATTAAGCTCACACACCAGGTACTTATACTAAGATCTGCTTCCTATCTTAATATTTCCCCCAGTCATTATTATTACCCTTTGCTTTTGAGATGTCTTCCTATGTAGGAGAGGCAGAGTTTGAACTTAGCAGCTCTGACTCATGCCTCAGTGATCCTATGTCACTGAGTACTCAAAACAATTTTAGCTTATACTTTAATTATAGCCATTATATTTGCCTAAAGCTTTATATAATATATAATTACATCATTAGCTGGGAGTCTACTATAAATATTTATGTCCTTAGTTGTTAAGAAAATTGAGTAATTAAAACAAGATCATTCAAACTGAGATAAATTCAGGCAACTCACTGTTTCCGTTGGCAAATAAACTTTGCTAAAAACGTATTTTATATTCAGTTTTCCCTTTATTCTTGTTGGACATAGGCAAGCAACAACTACTTTATGTGATTAATTTTATTGTACTTAATAAAAATTAAACAGAATTACAGCTCAAGTCTGTCAACAGGCAACAAATCACAGCAAATGAGTCAATTGATTATTCCTAAGCTTTGAGTTCTCAAGAGTCCGAAGCAGCTGAAGGAGGCGCATCACATTATGTGAACCAAACCTAAGTGATAAAATTATCTTCTTAAAACTGCCTCATAAATGTTGTCAATCTTGATATATGAGCTATGGAATCTTTAAAATTCAAGCTAAGAGAGCTTTTGCTCTCAAGTCTAATATTTTTCACATGTACATACTTCATACAAACCCTCTGGGATAAAAATCATAGCATGTATGATGGTATTTTATATATTTTCTTCAAAACAATGGACCATTGCAATCTAAAATGCAAATTATTTCAATTTTCAGATGAATAGATTTGTTTTTCTGATTTTTCTGTCCTGGCTAATAGTAGATTGACTATATCCAGGCAACCTAGATTTCCACGGAGTCTAATAGTCCTAGAAGAATTTGAACTCTTGACCAAAAATATATGCATTGATTGAATTTAAAGCTTTCTTACTTAAGCCAAAAGTAGACAAAATCTTAGAAATACAAGAAATATAAACCTTATGCTCAGGGATTCACAATGTAATAAATTTAAACAAAGTGAAAAATCTAAGAGGCAGCACGTGGCACCTTTCAGTCCTCAGCATCAGTCATGAAGACACACTTAGAGGCTTTTTAAAATGACTTTTAAGATTTCACTCCATCACATACACTCTCCACCTTTATCAAATTCATGATTTTTCTTTATGATACGTATGTATATATTATAAATGTATATATGTGTATATACATACATATAATCCTGCTTCTCCTAAATAAAAGGTCTTAATATGTACATATATTATGTATGTATATATATAATAAAGAAAATGTGTGTATTATATATATATATATATGTATACAAATATATATATATATTGGTGTGTGTTACTAAATACATAAATACAACATACTTAATGATTGTAACATTAACTGTATGTATATGATGTCAAGGATGATTGATTGGGTATTTAATAATCAACTTGCAGAAAGTTGTCCCTGACAAGACCATTTCTTCCACTTTTAGTATTCTCCAGTGGCCTTTTGTTCTGTCTACTTCTGAGGGCCCATGAGCCTTGTCCCTTCCATGTTAGCACATTCATTGGTGTTAACATTGTTCAAGTTTTATTTAAGCATCCATGTTGATGAGCTCTCATGGCTGCAATCTCTTGATATTTCTAGAAGAAATAATCTCACAGCACACTTTCCATTTCTATAGCTTATATATTTCTGCCCCCTTTTCTTCAGTGTAGGGCAGGCACCCTATTATGACTAGGCACCACACTATCTCTTCTTCCTTCCTCTTAGTTATTTGGGGTTTTATGAGATGGGTTCTATCCACTGAAAAGATGTTTGTTTTTACTTTGTTTGTTTCTTTGACTCTGGCAGTTGGAAGCTCATGTCCAAGATCTATACCTTCACTAGCCTCACATAGTTGGCTAGGTTTCCCATATTTAAAAGTCATACCAGGTGCTTCCAAGGAACTTGGAAGAGTAGAGCAAAGACCCTTCCTTTAAAAAAAAAGTCACCATTTATTTAGAAGAAGCATGATTACACATCTGACATCAAGTTACAACATAAGAAAAAATACATGGTATTAAGAAAGATTTACTATAAGACCTATCTATGTGCATAAAAACATTAGCATAAGGCTCTTTTAGGAGTTCAGGTAAAGGGTTCTCACTGACCAAAAGAAAGCCAGAGTTGTTAAAGAAGAGGAAGCCCTTCACCCATGTTTTACAGAAAGAATTTTCATGAACTTACAGGTTCATAGTCATATACAATTTCCATTCAGGTTTGAGTGGGCCTACATGCTCTTCAACAACTGAAATCACAGGCATAACTACAGCTATTTTTCCCATTATGTCTTCATTCCTGTAATATTACTAAGTAGTGTCTGACATAAGCCCATTGTGATGTACACCTTGGAGACAAAAATTTAAGGTAATATGACACTTTGTACATCTCATTTAGGTCCAAGATGTGTTCATCTGATGAACACAAAGATAGGTAAATCAGAAAAGATACCTATAGCTGTATTGAGGTGGTCTGTTGGCAGAGCATGTCCATATATCATTCACTTACCCATTTAAAGTACTTACTAATAAAGTCAGCTTGTGAGCTCAAATTAATGTTGTAAGTGGACATCTCCCTTGAATAAATTTTCAAAATGTATTATATCAGCCATGTTAAGGAGGAGAGTGCATTAATTAACAAACTAATTAAACATAGTTCATAGTTTGATTGATATTAATTCACAAATATTGGCCTATCAAATAATGAAAAAAAATATTACCAGATATTTAACTAAAACAAGTAAATAACACATTAAAATAGTTCATGGTTCAATGGATGGATGTTTTCTAAGAGTACAAATAAATATATTTAAAGTATTTTTATATTTGGCTTGTAGAAAGTTCTACTTTATTATTCATTAATCCTTTTCATAAATTCTATCTATTGTTGTTTATAAATTTTATTTTAGGTAACAAAGGGAATGTGGCCCATGCATCATTTTTATAATGCATAATGACAGTATTTGACATGTGGTTTAAGCAACTCCAGATTTTGAACTTGTTGAAACTTCATCCCAATCAGAGGAACTGAGAGTGAAGACAAGTGCCCCTGTAGTCTGTACTGGAACTTTGAGAAGGGATTAAGTGTAGAATATCATGGTAGAGCCTCCATAACTAAATCTTACGTAAGCCAAAGTCAGGCACACATGTGCATCTCCTTGGGGGATTGATGTCCAGTTCTGAATGTGGACCTTGCGAATTGCTCCTTCATGCTTGTGTAACAAAATAAACTCACCTTCTTTTTTAGTAACCTAGACTTATATACCAAGTTATTGTAACATAAATGAAAGCATAAAATATTATTGGTTTTTAATACATTCCTGCTGTTGTGAGGCTATTGCCATATTTTATCTTTTGCAACATTTTTATCATTTGAGAGAGAAGGTCCAGATCAATTATCATTCATAAATTACCTCTCAGTGCACTCCCCCAACCTTAGGTTACCAGAAGTCTAATTTTCATTTCTGATAGAGATTTGACACAGTCTACACAAATATGTAAAAATCATAATACTGACATCATTTTGACCAGCTTTTAAAAACTTTTTTATTAAAAATATCATTAGATATACATATACACACACACATAAAATACACATATATAATTTTAATAGCATCTGTGCAGACTAGGTTTATTTCAACTTGACACAAGTTAGTCCTTTGGAAAGAAGGAACCTCAACAGATTGGCCTTCGGCAAGCTTGTGAAGCATTTTCGTGATGGATGATTGACATGGAAAGACTCAGCTCACTGTGGGCTCTGCCACACTGGGTTGGTAGTTCTTGATACAATAAGAAAGCAGGCAACTCATGGAAAGAATCCAGTGAACAGTTTTCCCTACCTCAACAGCATGTAGAACTACAATAATGGCATATTTATTTGGAATTTATCCCGTATGTGTCAATCAGAATTAGATAAACCTAAATGTAAAGTATCATAGGCAAGCAGAAAGCAGCCTGAGATTAAAGCCTCATTATAAATAACGACTGGATCCTGTAAATCATCTTACTGTGGATAATGTTGGCCACATTCTACATAAAGCTTATTGAATACCAAAATTACAGATACAATACCAACTGGTATTGAAACTTTACTAAGGCATTAATGATGAATTATAGTTAGAATTGTTGGGGTCCATTGTATATGGAATTCTCTGTGAGTTCGTTCTCTGTGGAAATTCAGTAATATTTATTCTTTAAAATAGAATAAACAATAACAATAATGATATAGCTAATGTTTACTATGTACTTAATATCCCAGAAAATACTATGAGTGATTTGCAATCATTTGGGATTTTTCTATATAAGCACCTTAAACTCTAGAGCCCCCTGACACATGCTGACAGGTACATGTGTCTCTCACATTAATAGTATAATTTGAAACTTTGTATTTTTTATTCTAATAAATGAGATTATTCTTGATTGTTTTTCATGGTGAAAAGTACATTTATGAGGAAAGATAGAGGTGTCTCCAGAAAATAAAACAGTTCTTCAAAATATAGCCTAGCTGTAAAATAGCATAGTACAATTGCTAGCTACTCCAGATGTCTAGAGTTCAATTCCCAGAACCCATATCATGGCTCACAACTGATGATAACTGAAGTTCCATGAGATCCAATTACTTCACTTGATTTGCAGAAATACATGAAGACAAAGTACCCTTATACATAAAATGCATATGTAAATCTTTAAAACAAACAGCATAATACAGAAAATGTGCTCTCATCTGTTTTTAAGTGTTGATTAGCAGTAGTATAGAATCTTAGGAATGGAAGTACCAATTCATTCTTTTAAATGAAATACTCTCATTTTTCAGCTGAGATGGAGTAAGATGAAATCTTTTTGTACATCTTGATTTTACTCAATTAAATAGAAAATGTTTGAATAATATTTACAGTTAGCCCTGTATAAGAATGCCACAGAGTACAGAGAAGGGCTGATCTTATAATCCCATTCATACACAAAGATATTAGTCAATGTACAAATCATAGTCTCTGTAGAGTAATAATTTCACAATTAGCTGCTTTAAGTACTAGTTTTTGAGCTTCTTTTTTTCATTCTCTGATTGAAAGACAAATGCCTCTTTTAAAATGAGCTCTATTATGTACTGATTCATTCAACTATAACAATCTTGTTAATGTAATAAAGAATAACAATTATGATTTGTATACATATAATTTATAAACAAATTGTATGTTAAGAAAATGAGGATCAAATATATGAAAATAATGTGTATCAGTGTTAAAACATCTATTACTTAGACATACTACTGTCTTAAAAATAATATATATTTTATATAATATTATACTTATATATTTATTAAATTATATGTATCAGCTTTTTTCTTTTCAGAAAAATATAATTATTCCTCTGTTTTTCAAAATACTATGTCATTTTGCTGGAAGTGAAAAAATGAAGAAAGTACAAGTTTTTAAATCCATGGTCGGTCTTTTAAGACATTATTATAACTGAATATATGGAACATTATATTGATTCCTTTAAGTGCAATCATTTATTACCATCACAAAAAAACAATGCCATTACAGTTGCATACATGAATACTTTCCATTTGCATTACATTATAATTCACAAAAAGGGAGATTTGTTTTATATCTGCCAGTTAATTATATTTTGACTAGAACAAGGATAGGAAGATTAAGAACATTAGTATCTAAAATGCAAAGTATTATTATTTTGTTAGCATCTTTATACTGACTTGTAATCAGTACTTTCAAGTAATTATTTAAAATAGTAAACATTTGAATGACTAAAATATAGTCCATAGTCAAAACAATTCACTTTTAATACACAGTTAATGATTACTCCATAATAAGTATACCATCTAACATACTTAAAAAACAAACAAAACATTTCTGTAATGTGAAATAATTTATTTTATTCCATTTATTTTTTCAACAGTGTATTTAAGAATGTAATGCATTCAGATATCAGTACACTTGGGAAGACTATTATAATTTTGTAGGGACATATATTGGAGAAGCAATTTATTAAACTAATTATAAGAATGATGGTTATAATACAAATGTCATTACTCGTATACTCACCAACAAAATAATGTGCCAAACATGCATCCATATATAATGGGATGGAATACAAAACATGACATTGTGCGAAATTAAATGACATTTATTCAATGTTTTCATTTCATTTTATATTATTGAGCAATTTCTAGGAACTTATTTACAAATTAAATGCTTGGGATAATCATATTAGACTATTACCAATACTCTGCTTGAAGTCAGCTTTGCTACTGATAACGGAGCAGCATAATATCAGGTTTACTCTGTTCAGTGATGTTTGCATCCAGGTTAGAAATGATTGCTAAAATTTGAATAATGTCAATAGAATAGAAAAGTAATATCTGATGATGGATTATAGAGGGTTCTGCATATAGAAAATCCTCTCTTTCAAATGTATCTACTTTCAAAATGAAGAGAAGTACAGATTTACACGTGAATATATACATCGACATCGTAATTTTTTCCCTAAGTACCATGTCACTGGGGTGGAAGAGAAGCAATGAGAAAAACACAAGGTATTTAGAAGCTTGCAATTCTTAGCTCTAAGACTGTGTACTTTCAAAAAATAATATCTTGGCATTTCTCTCTGCACTCCATATTGGTGTTCTGTTTTAAAGTAACTGATTTAGAAACTTATTGAACTATGAAATTTTACAAAAACAAAATGCAATACTCTTTTCAATTACTGTGAGTTTTTTTTTTACTCCATTGGAATATTTTTCTTATGTAGAGGATATTAAGAATAGTTTGCCTTAGTTATAATAAATTAAGGTTCCAGTGAAGAAAAAAATAAAGATGAAGTTATAATAAATTAAGGTTCCAGTGAAGAAAAAAATAAAGTTTTCATATATAGAGCACATATGGAGAAAATATGAATGAGGAATTAGAAAGCACAAGGCATGACATTTATGTCTAAAGGAATGCGTGCAAAAGATGCATTGGATGTCTTGCATATCTGTGTATTTAACAGTTCATGAATAGTGACATATAGAAAATCTTACAAACCTCATAACATATAAATTCTATACTATGTGTACAATATATCTAATATTGTATCAGACATATAGTCCACTTGGTTAATTCATATATATTTTCCTCATCAGCTCTTAGTTCTCTCTGAGTTATAATGCAATAAGAATGAAACGAATTTTTGGCATGCTCTTCCCTGTTCTAACTCTTCTATGTTTAGAGACCACAGGACCATTTAGCATTACCAAAGCAAAACACAATTACAACAGTGAAAAATATGTCATTAGGTATTATGTCTGCATTTTTGCATATATCAGCAGAGAAAATTGAATTGATATTTATTCCTGAGTATTCCATAATCTGTGCTTCAGCATAGCTGAGTGATTTCATGGCTCTGTTGGCCAGTAGCATGAATGTGATTTTATCACAATCTTACCAGTACTTAATTTTGAGAGTTTTATGCTCTCACTTAATAGATTTTCAAATCAAATTCCTGTTAAACTGGAAACCAGTACTGTGATTTATTATTTCAGAACTAAAATATTGAGACTCTTATCTTACAGAAACTATACTGTATATCTTTTTGTCTATAGATCTAAAGACAGAACTCAATTTGTCTAATTTCTATAAAATTTATGCAACAAAAGTATTTTCATAGCATGTTTACTAAGATGTGCCAGTTTCTGGCAAAGTATTCATGTATTGCAATGGTTTAAAAATAAACAGGTATACATGCAGAGATAAGTATGTGTTGAATGTGCACTATGGCAGGCAATGATTTGATTCTGCATACACAGAGGCGTGAGAGTTTTGCCTAAAGAAATGATACTCAATGTGAGAAACAAAAGACACAATAGAAGCCAACCCTGAGGGAAATTGGGAGAGGATCAAGTCAGACTACAAGCACAGAAGTGCACATGTTCATGACCAATGGAGAGACTGATTTCTAGGAAGAGAAACATTGTAACTGAAGTTCTGTGACATAAGTAAATATCAATGAAGCTGTAGATGAAGCAATGAGACCTTGGCATTGTGCTAGTAGCAGGCCCAGACAGTCTCTGTCGGGAAAAGAAGAATGAGGAAAGCCAACTTTCAGCACTTTTCAATTAGACGAAGGGCATACAGTAGGCCAGACTAGGGAAGACTAGTCTAAGGTGTAGAGGGGCATTAAGCAGTATGATACTGTTGGGTGAAAAGAGTCAGAGGACATCAGAGGAATACTGCCAATGGTACAGAGATTAGAAAATGTATACTAAAAATGGCCTGGAGAATTGAAAGAAATGACAAACATTCCACATATATTCCAGTGGGCTCAAAATTGCACTGTTTTCTTACCCATAAAAGCCACAAATTTAAAAGAGCCCAAAGTCCTGTTTCTCTGAATATTTAGTCAAACCTAGATTCTTCCTCATGCTACAGCCATCAAGATCTGTTCTTTCAATCTGAAGCCATTACCACCATGCTACTATGTAATCAAACACTTCCATCTCTCATTTTCCATTACCAATGCTCTGGATATTTTATCTATTGTTCTTCCTAGAAGAGATATTTATGGTGATTTTTTTTTCCCACGAGATGGCATTGTTCCCATTTACTGATGTAATTTCATCTCCAGTACACGGAGTGTGAGACTGGCCCAAAGTCCCTAATGAAGAGGCTTATTTCCATTCCTGCTGCATGTGATCTTACTCATGGCTTGACTGCTTTTTTCAGATGATTTTGCTTCGAGACCTCCAGTGACCTCATCTAACCTTTGGGGAGCCTCTCATTGGTTTTATCTCCCTCGTAGGGACAAAACAAATTACAGATGCCACACATACAGAAAGAATATCACTTATGGAACGTATGTGCAGGTTCCACTGTTTTCTTGTACAGTACAATTGTATTCTTTTTACACTCAAAACAAACTCCTCACACTATGGCCCAGGAATCAACTAGTATATTGTTAAGCAAGCAGAATCTAAGTCTCGTTTCCAGATCTATTAATAGGAATCTGCGTTTTCTTAAAGATCATGTAATTTGCATGCAGCTGGAGTTTGGGCAATGCTTTCCTATATTGTCGCTGTCTTTGGAGAGCAAGGTGTAGTTGTGCCATTGAGTAATGACATATCCAACCTCAT
Source organism: Mastomys coucha (assembly GCF_008632895.1). Classification (NCBI taxonomy): domain Eukaryota; kingdom Metazoa; phylum Chordata; class Mammalia; order Rodentia; family Muridae; genus Mastomys; species Mastomys coucha. The sequence continues at coordinate 58,040,910 of NW_022196903.1, forward strand.
TCCCATTGTAATTCAGGCTGGAATCTGGAAACCACAAATCCTACAGTGATGCACTGGAGGTTAATATCACTGTGAACCTGCCATGCTGTGCGCGGGTCTCCATTTCCAACAACAAGGCTTTATGTGCTGTAGTTCGGAATGAGAACAAGCCAAAGCCATCTCATATTGCTTCTGCATTTTGTCACCTATAGAGATTTGCATTTAGCAATTTAGCTCAGCAGTGCTTGTTGTAAAAAAAAATATGTCCTCACTGAATTTGTGAAAAACTTTTTTACTTAACAATACATAGAGTGGTCAGCAGGAATGCAAACAGGAAATCCTCATTTTTGAGCTAATGTGGTTTTTCACAAGGGTATGATTGTAAAGAGCTTTGCCTGGCAGGAATCTGATTTTATTTGTTGGCATTGTGATTTTCCCAGGTGAAATTATAATCTTATATTAATTTTACCTTATGTATATATAATATGTTCTGTTGAAATAAATATTATTTTTCTAAACATGCTAAATACAAATACTACTGAAACAAACTCTGAAGCCTGGATATTAGGTATTTGACCTTGATGTATATATTATTCTTTTTTTTTTCTATCTCTCTTTTTTAAAGATTTGGATTAAAATAGTTATTTATATATTTTATTATTTTTAATCTTCGTTCTGCTCTTTGACAGTTCCTCACCCCATTCCTCCTTCCCCAACTCCCCCCCCCTCCGCATCTCTGAGAGGATATCCCCATACCCTCACACACACCCATACCCTGCCAGACCTCACCATTCCCTTGGGCCTCAAGTCTCTTAAGGGTTAAGTGTGTCTTCTCTTACTGAAGGCAGACCATGCAGACATCTGCTGTATATGTGCTAGGGGCCTCAGACCAGCTGGTGTATGCTGCCTGGTTGGTAGCTCAGTGTCTGAGAGATCTCAGGGGTACAGGGCTGTTGAGGATGCTGGCCTTCCTATAGATTCACCCTTCTCCTCAGCTTCTTCCAGCCTTTCCTTAATTCAACCACAGAATTCCCCGAACATTAGTTAGGTGAAAGTTAACATATGTAGAGAAGGTTGTAATAGTGTCATTGTTTTATAAAATATTAAATTGCAGGCTGGATAAATGGCTCAGTAGTTAAGAGCATGTACAATGCTTTCAGAGGACCAGAGCTTGGTTCCTAGCATTCACATCAGACCACTAACAACTGCCTGTATCTCCACCCAGAGCATCTGATGCTCTTTTCTGAGGGATCTGGGGCCTCATGAGCATCTGCATCTATGTGAGCAGGCACACACACACACACACACACACACACACACACACTACTTGAAAATTAAAATAAACCTTTAAAATATTTATATTATGTATGCATAGTCATTGTCTAGACATATGTACTTGGTAATGAGTCAGAAAATCCTTATTTAATAATTGATTTAAATTAAATTGTTATAACAATATTACTTAAGAAAATTACTGAAGGCAATTTGATGACCACATGGATGGTACTGGAGTTCCAGCTTTTATTCAAACTTTACCTTTTAAAAGAAATTAGATACTCCTAGAACATAAAACAATGTGTATTATTTTGAAGTATACATAAGCATTTAACCAATACTATTTTTAGAAGTAACAGCTAGGTTTTAGATGTTGTAACTTTAATTTTCTTTACTTTTTGCAATATTATAAGTATATGAGCAACTTGCCTCTTATAGAAATATGAAACATTCTTTCTATGTGTCCACCAGTGCAATACATTGAAAACTGTCACAAACAAACAGAGGAAAACATTAACTTGCCTTTAAAGATATTATCAATTAAAACATCATTGTTTTATTTAATAATGTTTCAAATACATTTGAAATGGAGGATGATAATCCTCAAGATACATAAATAATTTTTCTGGAATTTTTGCCTCCAAATAAAAGAACTTCCTTCTCAGTTACTCTACATGGTATTTATAGAAATCCTCTGAAAAAAAATTGTCATTCCTACATTAAAGTTGAAATTAAGAGAACAAAATAAATCACAAAATCAATTTTTAAAAACAGTGATTTATTTCTTTTTCTGAGGCATATGGTGGCTGTTCTATTCTGGTACTTCCAAAACAGTGAAATATAATTACAAAGCACTGATATCATATTTTGCATTCTTCACATAACTTTGTATAATTCAACAATACTTCGTGGTATTTTTGTGTGAACTTATGCCTTGAGTTACCAAGAGTCCCAAGTGTATAACTGTTTGCTTAGTTTTTTCTAAGCTATAAGAATCATTTCCAACTTCATTGATGTAAGCAGCCCCTGACATAATAACCACTGTATCTCACATGTGTTCAAGCTACTGCTTCTGCATTATTGACAATCATCTAATTATTTCAGTAAGAATAATTGTGCACTTGAGTAATTCTTGTAATTATTATTAAAATTCTTTCATGTCTAAGCTCATAAACACAGAAAGAATCAATAGTTCAAAAGTTTTAATCAAAGGCAGAAAGATTAAGTCTGCAGCTAACCCCCATTCCCAAGGCCTTTTGCTCTTTATAATGTGTCTTTGTGGATTAAAAGTTAATGTGGTCTCTCAGTGACTGCATCATCAACAAATTATACACAGTGAGCTGAGGCTGAATTTATTGGGACAATTATAGTTGCTTATATTTGGTATATAAATACATAGGGTGATTCTCCAGAGTGCTAAGAGACATGCTCTTAATAATTCAGGAAAATCTTGGGAATACAATCTCTAAAAGTACAGACAATCAATACAATATAGAGATACTGATAAAATGAATAACCTTTTGCATTATCCCAACTTGAATGTTTTGCTAAGCTGTGGAAACTCTATCTTTACAGATCAACTGTAAAGGCTCTTAAATGCTGTAATGTGAAACTAAGTATTTCTGAATTTACCCAGACCCAGCAGTACTGACACATGGGGCAATGTTTAGGTTATATCCCTTGTTATGGGAAAGTAGCTTCACAGTTTAATGTTCTGTTTATTTAAAAAATACATGAGTCAGAAATCAACACCTTACTTGATAAGCAGGAGTCTCATTTTACTGTTTTCTGCCATTTCCTCTGGAGGATGTGATAATGAACTGTGAAATGGTCAGAATGTGTGGAAGAAAAAAGGAGTGTGCTGATTCCCAAATACATCGCTGCAACTTTAAATTTTGCTACAATAATAAATTTGCCTTGCTCAAGATTTAAATTTATTTTAACATTTATGAAAATGTTTGAAATATTTATATACATTCATATATATGAACCTATATCATATATATAGTATCCATGTATTATCTGTGTGTGTGTGTGTGTGTGTGTGTGTCTGTATGTGTGTGTGTGTGTGTGTGTGTGTGTGTGTGTGTGTATTAGGTCTGAACCTGGGATCTTCCATATGCTATACTTGGACCCTACCTTTGAGCTAAATCCTCAGGAATATATACCATGTATATGTATATATATGATACACATATATGATATGTATATATCATGTACATATATATGCATATATACATTATGTTATATTTAAAAATAAATTTGTCTGACAGCTCCAACATTGATTGATTCTCAATCTTGAAACCCTCAAATTTTATTTTATTTTTTTACATTCCAGTCATTGCTCTCCTCTCAGCCCCTCCTCCCACAGTTCCTCATCCCATTCCTCACCCCATTTGCTTCTGAGAGGGTGCTTCCCCACCCCCCACCAGGCCCTCCGCCTTCCCTTGGGCCTCAAATCTCTTGAGGATTAAGCCCATCTTCTCCCCGGAGAGTTAAGCCCTGACCAGGCAGAACTCTGCTATATTTGTGCTGGTTTTATAAAGTCAATAGTCAACATTGCTTTATCCCTGGCCCTGCCCTAGAGCAGCACATCAGATCCTTGTGCACTGAACTCTAATTTGATACAAGTCAGCTGCTGATTGTCATCATAGACATATGGTATTACAAGATGTGTAACAGACACAGTACTCATTAAATAACCCTAGAATTACAGATTTACTATAAATCTACTGAATAACCTACCTAGTTGCTAAGATTGTTAGAACTTTTTGCACCTTTAACTCTCACACCTCTTTTACCTCTAGTTTTAATTTTTCTCTCCATCTCTTTTTTGCCCTTGCTAGCTATTCCTAACAGTTTCCTTGGATTTTGGCAGTTTTTTTCCCCCTGTTTTCACTTTCCCTTCACTAGTAAAAGTCTCCATTGAGTCTGCACGGGTATTCAGAGTCCAATTATTATAAACTCATATATTATATATTTCTTTGATCAATGAATAAATAAATTTATGCAAGATATTATGCAGAATCATGTAAAAAGTTGAATGTAATTACAGAACAAATTCCTTTGGTTTTTCAGCTTATCAAATAATGCATTAAAATTTAAGAAAATACAGTGGGGTTATCTCTTCCCCTGAAGTGCTCAGAACAGAGAAGTCATACTGCAAATGCCTGGGTCTGGAGGTTGTGCCTAGCTTGTCAGCATAGGAAGAAGCAACTCTTTTCAGTTGATGAGACTTGAGGGGAAAATTGAAGCATTTTCTCTGAATATGAACAGAGTGACTTTATGAAGAAAAAACAGATGTTTAGCATACAAATAAGTCCAAGTTAAGACAGAGAACTGAGGCAAATAGAGGAATGTAATGTAGCATCCTATCTTTCTTTTTGAGTTTTATGAAAATGCCAGCAACATATATCTAGATTATTTGGCATGCCTTAAAATTTAAAAAGAAAATAGGATAAATCACTCAGTTGACAAATGGAAACACAAATCCAAGATATTTCCTAGTTTCAAATATTCTTAAATAAATATGTAATTAATGATTGTTTATAGACATAATTATTTTATAGTTAGTTAAGTTGTTTAAACAAACAGCCTGGATTCTATCACAATTCAGCAGAGAGTACTTACATGATGTTCTTCCACACATCTCAGCTTTTTCTTCTCCCCAAAAGCATGAAAGAGATTTACTAGCATGAGTTTTTATTTATAGGATTAAGGAAAATAATATTTGTAGAAATTTTGCCCTAATGGCGTTAAAATATTAGATTTCTAATACCACAATTTAGCTGCGGTAATCTCACAGACTCCAGAATATTTCATCCTGAGTCAAATGTTGTCAGTCAACCACAAGTCATTCTCCAGAAATTGAGCTCTTGACTGAAGTCCTACATCAATTATAGAAGCTGAGGGAAATATTGCCATAGATTATATATTTGCTAGTTTCTAGATCTGAGAGGGAAGGCATCTGTAATACATTCTCATTAAAGCAGCACTTAATCCTTATATCCTCATGCAGCTGACATATGACTCATTTTCAGGAATGAAAGAGAGTGAAGATGTAGCATAGCTCAGAATCCGAGAGAGGCGGTTAAATCTGAGTTTTATATTTCCTCAGGGACACGGATCACTTCCCTGAATTTGGTTTGCATTGATCAATGTTGACAGATGATAGATTAAATGCCATATCTAAACTCGAATTTTAAATTTTCTTATCCTTATGGGGAGAAAGCACCTAAAGAATGAGAGACACCTGTGCCGATATAAATGCAGAGTACAACACTTTATAAATGAATTAATAAGCAGACACATACATTATTTAAATGTAACTAGACTAAACAACTATTTTGAAGCTAATTCAGCCAGGATTTCAAGAAATAATTTGAAAATCTTTTATTTGCATCTACTTTCAAAGTTGGAGTACTGAGATGTAAAAAGAATAATCAGAAAATATATCCATACTCAAGGAATTTGTAACTCTATAGATCCAATACATTATACTCAAAATGTTCATGAACAACCAAATGTAGAGAGTGTCTTCTCTGCTTCACAGAAACAGCATAGTAGTCTTTCAGGATACAAGGTACCATCCCACCCGTGATCCTGTGAGAAACTATGAACTTCTTTTGATCACTGTTTTATCACTTCTATGGAGGAAGGGGGCCATTCCTCTCTCAGAAATTAGTTGGCAGAGCAAGAAGATAGTCATGTACGACTTGTGGCATCTAGATGAGTAGATACTATCATAGAAGCAACAGAAATGCAAAATGAGTAAAGTTGCCATATTAAGGAAAGCATATAATGGACAGGTAAATTTTCCTTTGCAGTAACATAAGTTATCTAGGATACTTCTTTTATGTAAAATTCTTATTAAACAAGTCTCTGCACTTTCTACTTATATTTATGGACTTAGACAACCCCAAAGTGGCAGGGGAAATGTGCTGTCAAGGATCTGTGTGAGTTTCAAATAAAGAAGAAAGGGAATGCATCCAAAAATAGAGGGGTACCAATATATATGACATAAACAGGCTCAGTGTGAAATAGCATGTAAAATATCAGATCATTATGAAAAACTTATTTGCAGTGATCAATACTTTTTTCAAACCATAAGGGACTTTAAGAAGTTTACTTTCTTAAATTTTCTTCTCTTGTAAATGAAAAAGAAAACAAACAGAAAATTCACCTCACCAAAATTCATATCTAATTTATCAGATGATAATCTCAGTCTATACTGGAATTATCAATTATTTATTACCTACTTATCTAGTCTAATGTTAGGTTGCTTTTTTCTATTTCCTGGATTTTTTTTTCTGCTTTGTCATGGGCTTCAACAAAACCCTTTATATCCCATTGCAATAAGTAAATAAGTAAGTAAATAAATACATGGATTTGGAAGGAGAGTATCTTTGAAATTTTTTCAGTGTGCTATGACTGCAAACATTAACAAAAACTGTAAGTGTTATTGTTTCAATCTGATGCTGATGCCATGTCACTCTGAATGTAGTTAAAGATGGACATTATGGTCCCCAATAATTTACACAGCAATAGAAGCATCTAATGCACCTGGATGCTATAATGAGATACTGGTGTATTTGAAGTCAAAATCTTACAAATAATTCATCATACTTTATGCTGGTGACACATACTTATGGCTTGCAGGTGTACCATCTCTTTCCTGAATATTCTTTTAAATTAATCTAGGACAAGGTAAATCTATGTATGTATTTCAGTTCATATTATGCATATAAATCAAGAAAAATGTTTCTAGACAAAAACAACATTTATGATGTGTCATTTGTTATAAAATGGATTTGGGATGTAAAGGGAAGAAAGCCTATACAAAGAATAGTGAAGTTCTTATACAAAGAGTGAAGCACTGGTTAGTGTGCAGAACAGAATTTCATCACCGTCACAGTAAATAAAAAACTTTGGTAGTTGATCCTGGGAGGTAGAAATAAGATTTTTGTAACTTGAATATAACAAAGATATGATCCAAATCAGATGACACTGAACATAAGAATATTATCCAATATAACAAAAATGTGCTAGAAACAGTAAATATAAAGTATGAAATGTACAGATTATATTTACCTCAAATTAGGCTAATTTGAATTTTACATGCAAAGAGTAAATACTAATTAGTAGTGTTATAGTCTCTATAGAAAAAGGTTAGTTTTCTCAATGAGAATTTAAAAACAACAATAGAATAATAGCCCTTACAAAGACAAATCTTAGTAAGTTTCAATTCAAATCACATAATACCGGTTAGAAGATATTGAAATAAATGAGGATTTTGGAAAGTGATTATAAGAATGACTATGCTAGCCACACTGAATGATAATTATGCACCTGTGTGTGCCCGTGTGTGTGTGTGTGTGTGTGTGTGTGTGTGTGTGTGTGCGTGCATGCTTGTGAATATCAAGGTGGATGTGTACAGGTCAGAGCTTAACCTGAGCAAACTACGGGTTGTAATTGGCCCTAAGGAACTCAGGTCATGAGACTTTAAGTAATATGCCCTTATCTGCTTCACCAATTTATACTATTTCTTTTATACTTAATTTTCCTATTTATAATAACAACTCTACAATTTATATATCATTTTATTGCTTTCATAAATTAAAGTACCTGGCAATAATGAATATTAAGCAGTTAGTCCAAGTCCACAGAACTGGAATGAATATCCAACTCTGTTTTCAGTTCAGGAATCTGTGCCTTATAGCTTTAATAACTAATGCCTAGTTTTAAACTAATCAAGAAATGCGTTTTCTAAGGAAATTTACAAATTTACAAATTATGAGACCTTCGAGGTTAGAAATAAAGTGAGCTCGGATCCAGAGGAGGACTTAATCAGTGGACTTCAGTTAACATATGAATAAAAATGTCTCCAAATGAAATGTCAAGGAAGAAAATAACACATAATTGGAGAACTTCAGAAAATGTAACTATATATGAGAGAGAGAGCATGTTTGTGTGTGTGTGTGTGTGTGTGTGAGTGTGTGGTGTGTATACATATAATTTAACAAAACAGAAAAAAAGGAGAAGCACTTGAAATAATAGCATCCAATAACTTTACAAAATTAATGATTGTCATTAAATACTACTATAAAAATTTTTAAAGATGAAGATTGTACAAAATTTAAGATGTATATAGCACATTTGAAGCCTAGGAAAATAAAGCTTGATGTAACAAAGGAAAAGAAAGAAAGAAAGTCTACTCTGTTTTCAGAAACCATGAAACTTAGAGCATTTATGATTATTAGTGTTAAGTCATGAACTGGATCAAGTGTGGAAGAAGATGTTCTCCTTGCCAGATACCACACTCTGAAAATTAAGAGAGTTCTTTATCTCTTATAAATTGCACAAAAATAAATAAATAAAAATCCAACTTTTATGCTTGTAAGATGAAAGCCCTATACCAATTCACCTAACAAAAAGAGAGTGGAAGAGAGGGAGAAGGAGAGGGGGAGAGAACAAAAGAGAAAGAAAGGAAGGAAAGGAAAGTCATCTTCATGAAAATAATTCATGCCATTTTCCACTTAAGGGGGAAATTTGGTTCTACTTGGTTGTGTATACTTATAAACACTCAAAAAAGTAATGTTATTAAGTATAGGATAAGAAATTACTACAAAGTTAGGGACATGCTTTGGTTAAGAACTGTGAAGTGTTTTTGGATCTGATTGTCTTCAAATGATTCTTAGAATTTGCAATACATTATAGAAGCTAATAAAATTTCAAACTAGTATACTGAGAGGTATAAGTGCAATTTAGATGTGAAATCAAACACAAAAGTCAAACATCTAATCCAAGCACCACCATCAATTTCATTAAAACAAACAAACAAACAAGGAAACACACAAACAAAAAAAAACCTTACCACATCAAAGAGTATTTATTCTATCAAGTTTTGGCTGCTAATATTTTCAGTACAGAATTTTTTTGTTTTGTTTTGTTTTGTTTTTCTCTATTTAGGGTACCCTTCATGCAATCCTAGGGGCAAATGCACTGGAAGCTGCAGTGGAGTATCCTAGTTTCTGACCCTTGACCTTCCTGTCTCAAGCTGATTTGGACAGGACAGAAGTGCAGGTTAAAACACTAAATTACAAAGAAGCAACAAACAAAAAAACAAGCAAAAAGTAACAACAAAAAAACAACAACAAAGGACTTAGTACTGGGTCCCTAATGGAGGAGTTAGAGAAAGATGTGAAGGAGCTGAAAGGGATTGCAACCCATAGGAAGAGCAACAATTTCAACCAACCAGAAACCCCAGAGCTCCCAGGGCCTAAACCACCAGTCAAAGAGCCTACATGGAGGGACCCATGGATCCAGCGGCATTTGTAGCAGAGGGTGGCATTGTCTGGCATCAATAGGAGGAGAAACCCTTGGACCTGTGTTGACTCAATTCCCCAGTGTAGGGAAATGCAAGGGCGGTGAGGTAGGAGTGGGTGGTTGGATGAGGGGGCATCCTCATAGATGCTGGAGGAGGGGTGATGGGAGAGAGGGGTTCCGGGGTGGGGAAACCAAGAAAAGGGATAACATTTGAAAAGTAAATATATAAAATATCCAATGAAACAAACTAACAAACAACACTGAATTACAATATGCTGGGTTGTCCTGGCATTTTCTGAAGGGAAAGAAGGAAGATTGGATATGAGGGAGAGGGCAGATGTGGGGTCAAAGGCAGGAGGAAAGCAGGGAGGGAAATCTGCAGTCAGGAAGGAAGATATGAGAGAAGAATACATTTTAAAATTAAAATTAAACCATACAATGGAAAAATAAACAAATGATGAGTTACGTGTCCGATCTCTTGTCTTTACACGTTTACCGTCTCAAGTCAAGCTCAGACTTGACTTGCCACATCCAGGATTTGTCTAACTTCTGTGATAGGTACAGCTGTTGCCTGTTGCCTAGGATGTGGCATGGGCACCCCTGCGGAAGGAAGGTAGCAAATCTTCCTCCTTAGTCTCACAAATTATGCTGCAATCTTGTGTTTCTCACAACCGAGTGCTGATTGTTATAGTTTTCTGCATTTAAGGTGTTTTATCGAAGTTTTCACATTTGCTATGTGGTATCATGCTGGCAAAATAAAGTGCACCTTTTCTACTTTTCCTCACTTCAATTTTGCATTTTCAACTGCATGTGTGCATCTTACACAACTAGGAGTAATTAGTGCAATTAGTGAGACGTCTTCATTTGCCAGAATTTTCACTCAAACTTGGCCCATGCATGCTTACCCATACAACTTTTAGCTTTACCTGCAAAATAATGATTTTTGTGACCAGTAAGCAGTAAATGTTTTCAGCGTCTCTGCTAAATTTGCCAGCAGATAATAATGAAATGTCACAGACTTGAACATCATTAAACTTATATTTGAGATCCCTTTTGGAGTCTGTCACCTTTCCTCCTGCAATGTGCCCGTGCTTCTTTTGTTGCACCTCATAAATTTTTATGACCCCTCTACTTGGAAATATGTATTTTTTTTTCTTCCCACAGCTCTGCTAGGGTATCTTCTAGCAGTAATAAAACTCTTGTCGCTTTCCATTGCAGCTACTTTTAGAGTAAGGCTTACTGGCTTCACGCTGCAGCATATTAAATAAAATAATCAATGTGTTCAGTCTGAAAACTTAAATGTAGCATTAGCACAGCTACCAAGTTATGGTACTTTGAGCCTAGAACAGATGGCCTTGCAAGAGGTTTGCTGGCTTCTGAAGTGAATTTTTTTTTTCTGATTCTGTATACTTTAGTTTGAATCAATAATGGTAATAATAGCAGTGGCCATAATAATGAAAAAAAAATCACCAAGGATGAGTCTTACAAAATCCATTTAGAGATTCATGAAAAATAGAGCATTTTAAGTTATAAGAACAATTACAGAATTTTCAGTTTTTTCCTGTGCTGTAAAATTACCAATCGAAGCAAGAGCTGGGCTTTCTGTTACCTTTAATTTGTGAACTTGACATGTGCTTTTCTCTGTGCACTTCTGTTTCTCAGTTCTTAGGGAGTTGGGTCAGGGTGCAGCTCTTGTATTTTCAGACAAAGTTGTCTAAACAGGAAAGTATAACAATACTTTATTTTGTTAAATGATTGCCAGACATGCCATTTTTATACCCTCCAAATATTAAAGTCACCAATAAAGCTCACCCTTGATTCTCTCTTTCTAGGAAGTGCTCATCCCTTGGGGTTAAAAAAAAAAAGCCAACCATTTCTAAAATTTTACATTCTATTCATATAATATGAAATCACTTGACTGGAGTCCTTGCAAGGCATTTTGGAAGTGGTTCTCAAGCATTAAAAGAAATGACTGCCTAATCATTTCCAAAGAAATCTTACAACTTTATGTTAGTTTTGGATAACTCTACATTTAGTCAACAGGATTTAAGTATACTCAATTAATATTTTTGAACTTATAAAGAACTTAAGCAGAAATGTTGGAACCTATATATAAAGACCATGTAAAACACACAGGGACTTGTAATCTTAGAAGTTTACTGTGATTTGAATATGCTGTGGCATAAGAACAAATCCTGTTATTTCAGGCATTAGAAAAGTTTAATTATAAAATCTTATGAGCTATCATATGCCATTTTAATATACATACAATTCATAGTATACATTATATAATGATCAGCAATTAACATATCCATGTGGTAAGATGTATCATTCTCTGTGTTTGTAATAATCAGGGAATACTCAATTTTTTTCTTGCTAAATATTTCTCTGTCTCTCTCTCTGTCTCTCTCTGTGTCTCTCTCTCTGTCTCTGTCCCTCTCTGTGTCTCTGTCTCTCTCTGTCTGTCTCTGTCTCTGTCTCTGTCTCTGTCTCTGTCTCTCTCTCTCTCTC
>NW_022196903.1:58053058-58098170 GCF_008632895.1 Mastomys coucha
CTCTCTCTCTCTCTCTCTCTCTCTCTCTCTCTCTCTCTTTCTCTCTCTCTCTCCCTCCCTCTCTTTCTTTGGCTTTTTGAGACAGAATTTCTCTGTATAGCTCTGGCTGTCCTGGAAATCACTCTGTAGACCAGGCTGGTCCCCTGAACTCAGAAATGCACCTGCCTCTGCCTCCCAAGTGCTGCGATTAAAGGTGTGTGCCACCACTGCCCAACCTTGCCAAATGTTTTAATGTATATAAGTACAGGCTGCCTACTGTGCTAATAAACAATGGAGGATATTTTTCTGATGCAGCTGCACCTCTGTTCTTGCATCCATGCCATCTTCAATCCCACTCCTTTGTATTTGTCTCTGGCTGCCAGTAAATATCTCTAGATTATAAAAGTTACTGAAGATAACTAATTGACATGTTCAAGCATCATTTCTTGTCTGAGAATAGTAGAATGAAATCTCTGTGTTGGTTTTGTAATAAACTATCATAAATGTCACATATAAGGGAGTTTTCCTTGAAATATAGAGATGGTGAAGAGAAATGGGGACTTTAATCCCTATAAAAACAATGCAGCATTTTATATAGAAATGAAAAATAGACTATATAAATAAAATAAAAATAACAGCAAATTTGTAAAGTGACAAGAGACAAAACAGGAAGGATGATATGCATATTTTGAATTTTACTTATTTTATTTCTCTTTTTTAAAATTTTACTGGTTATTTTATTTATTTACTTTTCAAATGCTATCCCCCTTCCAGATTTCCCCTCTGCAAATACCCTATCCAACCTCACCTTCTTCTGCTTTCATGAGGGTACTCCTGCACCCACCCACACCTGCCTCACCACCCTAGCATTCCCCTATATTGGGGCATCAAGCCTTCACAGGAATAAGGGCCTCCCCTCTCCTCCATTAATGCCAGATAAGGCCATCCTCTGCTACATTTGCAGTAAAATATACTTTGATAACATCAGCACTTTTAATATTAGACACTGAAACTAAATCAGGTTATTTATTTGAAACTTTTGAGTGTCATTATTTGCTTATCATTTTCTGAAGAGCCCACTTCTCAACTGATGTTCTGAATGAAAAATAAGAATGAGACTGGAACCTCAGACACTCAGTGCTCAGACTGATGAGAAGATGATTCTATAAAGAGGCGGTATGCTGATTTACATTGGCTTGAAAAGTGTGAGACACAACATTCACAGAAGGGATTAGAGATCTTACCTATTTATTGTATAAAGCCAAAAATATAATATATTATAATATAATATTTAATTGATTTAAAATACTATGCACTTAAATATATTCAATTTCTTAATACATTTAGCTGTATTTTGCTTTTGACTTTGTAACATTTCATGTCACTTGGCAATCATTCAGCTTTGTATTATTATACATAAAAGTCTGGACATAATTAACAATTCTGGTTTTATTTTCCCAAATATGATTATGGATTCAGTTTAATGAACTTATTATGGGTCCCCTATACTTTTATTTTTCATGATTTTGCAAGACTTGTAAGCCCACTCTTCCTTACTATTGCAAACTGTAGAGACCTACAAAGTCATTGTGAAACATTTTTATTTTCATTTTGGAGATTCAGACCCCACCTAAACAAATCCTGCAACCTTGAGCAACAACCCTGATGTATCTGATTTTTAAGTTTTATTGAAAACAAACAAAAATATCTGTGACATTAAAGTTTATTTTCAACTTTTGTTACTAAAGGCCTACTCATTTTTAATTTTATATAATATCTCAAATACTCCAAATCCACAAAAACATATGCATGTACCTCTTTTATAAGCTACAAGAGAGACAGTAGCAAAGACGAACAGTATTTTTACATCTTAAAGTCTGACACAGGAATAAACAACTTACCCATATACTACATAATATACTTCTATTGCATTGTACATTCTGAAAGGTGTCTGGAGATTGATGAGATAAAAATTCTCATTTAATAAGTTAGAGATGGGCAGCGATAAGCCAGGATCCAGGAAATTTCAAACTCTTTTAGATCATTCTGACTCCATCAACTAAATTACCTTTCTCAAAGGTATTTTCAAGGTCTGAAGGAAAGTACTTACAAGGGGTCATTATGACTTTTGGCACCCATCAGAGTAGGTATAATGTCTTGAAGCAAATATAAGGGTCTAAATGCATCACTGTGAGTGTCAAACTGATGCGGAATGCATTCTCCTCCAATTGACCCCTTCTGCTCCTGTCTCTTACCCTCTTATCAGATGACCAGTTGTCAGTGAGCAGGCTATCATTCTAGATAGCAGACTATCAAAACAAAGAGCATGCTACTAACTCTGAAAGCATTTGAGAAGGCTTAGAACTAAAATATTAGCTGTGCCTCACTGTCTAGGGAATTATTAAATAGTGTTGTTGTTTTGATATGTTTTCTCTTTGTTGTAATATTTTTGTGTTAACTTTAAGCATCAATGTCTTTTAATGTTTTCATATTTTCTATAAACCAAGGAGGCCATCTGGATTAATATTATCATCATAAAATCAACCCATGTCAAGGAAATAAAAAAAGACCATTTTCTAGAAATCATCATCTCCAGCTTATAAGGGGAGGTTTCTAGTATAATCCACAACTTAGGCAATGGCTGTATCTACTGTGGTATGCATGTTAGACAAGGTCAAGTATCTATTGTGATATGCATTCTAGACAAAGGGTAGTGTCTAGTATAATATGCAAACTAGACAAAGTATGGTATCTACCATGATGTGCAAGGTAGAAATACATTGTATTCAAAAGAATAAAATAAATGAGTTCAAAATGGCTGGACTCCAATCCTAAGACTCTCCCTATGGCTTGTACCTTACATGAATATGCTATTACTTGATATTGAGGAAGAGGGTCATGATTAGCATAGTACACTGAACAGGCAGATCAAGTAAACTATAATTGTTAACAAATCAATCAAAGCTCATATGCTATTTGTCACTACTATATGAGTAGTATATAGTTTGAGCTTCTCCAAACTGAGCACTATAGCCCATTGTAGTTCTTGGTCTAGTGAGAACTCAGGCGAAGAAATGTGGGCTGTAGAGTGGTGTCTGTGTGAGGACTGGGCTAGGTCCACAGCAAAAAGGGGCCAGCAGTTTGAGAAAATACTAAGTAAGTCTCACTGTGGTTATGAGTCCTTTAATGATGAGTTTGGAGTAATTATATGTGTTTCAAATTGTGAGTGCTGGACTGAAATCCCAACAGTGTCGCTTACTAGTTCTTGGGTATTAGCATAGCTGTTAAAACTCCATCTGCTCAAAAATGTCAGTGAATTTAACTCTTGCTTATCCATAGAAAACAAGTGAGGAGAAAAATTTAAAGTGGCCTATTTGTGGCTCACATTTGGTGAATGCTAACAATTTGTTCCAGACCACTCTATTGGGCTTCTATTTGCATGGCCCTGTAGGTGGTTCCTGAAAGCTAAGACTTCATCTCTCCTTGAATTCAAGTACTTTGGACTAATTAAACCGAATGATGTTGCATGCTTTCTGGGCCAGCCCTGTGGTTAGGAGAATTTTCAGACCTCACAGATTACAGTTTAATCCCCCAGACCTTATATCCTTGAAATTGGTAGAATTTGGCTATTATTGGATATATATCTTTATTTCTCCTGAAATGAAGTTTATTATTCAGAATATACTATATTAAAACTGTTTAGTTGTTCAAATAAGTGTCACATCTGTATGTATAAGTATGCATGTGTGTGTTTTTTTTGTGTGTATGTATGTATGTGTGTATACGTGTGTGTATTTGTGTGTTATTGTCTGTGTGTGTGTGAGGAAGAGAGAGACAAGACAGAGACAGAGATGAGACAGAGACACCCTTGTAATTTCCATCCACAGAAGTTCAGGACATGCTGTTCCCATGTTCTTGCTTTTCAAACTAATGTGTGAGTTTCTTTCTAATCTTAATTAGAAGAAACTCTACTGGACCAAGAAGTGATTTACTTATGTGTTTGTCTTCTAGATGTGTGCAATTTTGTTAATTACAGTGCAGCATCCCATGTGTGGAAAGACATAGTCAAGAGAGCAATAGCTGGTTTGAGTTGGCACGTTTATTTCAGAAGTTCAAAGCAAACAAAATGATTTCAGATTTTATATGCCTGAAATTTTTCTGAGAAGAGGGGTCACATCTTTATCAGGTTACCAAAAGGATTCATGTCCTTAATTTATTCAAAAATTAATGTAATAAATTATTTAGTTTCTGAAATTCATAAGTCCTTTGTCTTAGTCAGGGTTTCTATTCCTGCACAACATCATGACCAAGAAGCAAGTTGGGGAGGAAAGGGTTTATTTGGCTTACTTCCACATTGCTGTTATCACAAGGGAAGTCAGGACTGGAACTCAAGCAGGTCAGGAAGCAGGAGCTGATGCAGAGGCCATGGAGAGATGTTTCTTACTGGCTTGCTCCTCCTGGCTTGCTCAGCCTGCTCTCTTATAGAGCCCAAGACCTCCAGCCCAGGGATAGCACCACCCACAAGGGGTCCTACCCCCTTGATCACAAATTGAGAAAATGCCCCACAGCTGGACCTCATGGAGGCACTTCCCCAACTGAAGCTCCCTTCTGTGATAACTCCAGCCTGTGTCAAGTTGACACACAAAACTAGCCACTACATCCTTCTCAGAAAACATTTGATATCAGTGTGAAAAAGGGGGACCTGGAATTAAGAAATCTGAAGGATTACTCAATTTGTGTTAAAATTAAACATAATTCACATAAAGCAATATGTAAATTTGGACATTCCCTCTTAGAATTGACTTTTGGCATTTTATGGACATTTATAATAATTTATAAACACATACACACACATACATACATACAAAACTAGAGGCTACAAAGTAATACTGGGAGCAGGAGACATAGTCCTCCTCAGGGAGGGGAAGGGTTAATCCAAAACTAAGTCATCAACCCTGAAAACATGCCTAAAAGTAAGATTTACAGGCTGAGCTGGTTGCAGTATGTGTATAGGAATCTATGCATATATACTAATAAATGCAGTAACAATAGAAAGAGAGGTCATGAATTTGAAAGAGAATAAGGAGGAATATATGGGAGACTTGGGAAGAATGAAAGAATGGAAAAATTATTTAATTATAATCTCAAAAATTAAGTAGTAAAAATAATATTCAATACTTTAGAATGTTTTGTTTTATAATGTTCTCTTTGACAGGAAGTTTATTTGTGTCTCAAAGTGCCAGTTAAATTCAAGTGTTTAATAGTATTTTTTATAGAAAAATATGATCCTGTGTATGTGTGTGTATGTGTGTGTGTGTGTGTGTGTGTGTGTGTGTGTACTGTAGAGGAATAAAACACAATGTCTGTGAATTCTAGGAAAGCAACTGCATTTGTAACAGATCCCATCCTGAAACTTTTAGTGTATAGGGGAGCAGAAAATATTTTTTAAAAACTAATGAACTAAAACTATTTTTTATTTCTTAAAATAAACTATTTCCAATGTTTCATGACTCTTATTTACCTTTTCATGAAATTAAAAACTGATATTTGTGTCCGTGTCACATATATAATATTGTCACAAATATTACCAGGTTTACCAAACATTTGTTAAATTGCCACAAAGAAAGTTGCCCAACTATCCTACTTTATAAATCTTGAACTTACTGTTCAAGAAATCTGTTACTCCCTGGAATCCTCTATAGTCAGTCACGTACTATAGAGATAAAGATGAATGAATCAAAATAACAAAAACTAACACCAAATGAAGTCAGAATTATGTTTTAAAGTCACTGTGTCTTAAAGCCTTCACTCTTTGTGCTTTTCATCTTATTGTCTAATTTTTTTCATTAGTACATTCTAGAAGATGTTAATCATTCTACAAAGCACAGGTCTCCTTATGTCCTATTCACACATACTTATTTAGACTGATTCCCAGGTACTCTTTCCTGCCTTCCTGTACCTACACTTACCTATACCCTTATCCATCAAGGATTGCCTTTCAATTTCTGTGTTGAATGCATTCCTTAAAACCTCTTTCTTTCTCCTATCATTTTCTTCCTCCTTTCAGGGCTTCTACCAACATGCACTTCTCTATAACAACACACATTCATATATCACAAGCTAGTGACGTCATTTCAAAGAACTTGTGGTATTTGCCCTCCTGTGCCTACTCACATCACTTTAGATATTTCCAGTTCCATTAATTTCCTGCAGACTTCATTTCATTTTATGGAGGAATATCATTTAGCTTTGTATATTACCTTTGGACTGTCTTGGTCCCACCAGCTGCCCAATGATGATACACAATTTATATTTATTTATGAATGCTTAGAACTTATAGCTTCGGCACCTTTTTAACTCATATAACTTATTAGCCCATTTATTCTAATCCTTGTCAGCAATGTGACCCATTACCTCTCATTCAGTTCCCATATGTTCAACTTCTTCCATGT
Source organism: Mastomys coucha (assembly GCF_008632895.1). Lineage (NCBI taxonomy): Eukaryota > Metazoa > Chordata > Mammalia > Rodentia > Muridae > Mastomys > Mastomys coucha. The sequence goes on from NW_022196903.1 coordinate 58,059,490, forward strand.
CTGGTTGGCTAATTCTGTCCCTCTCAAATCTTCCCACAATTTCTATCTCTGCCAGGATGTCCCACCTTTCCTCTCTGGCCTCAGCTATAGTTTTGTCAGTTCTACAGTCCTCAGAAAGTTAGAGAAATAGAGATTTTCAAAATAAGGTGCAGGCACCTAACAATCAGAATAACACTTTGCTGGCACAGATATTAAGGTTTGCATAATATAAGGACAAATTTTACACCATGCCCAAGAATAGTACCTCAACAGTTTATGTATTACATTTTCATTATTTGTTCTTGTGTTGGTGGACATCTACTTTGGGTTCGTGTGTCTATTATTGTAGACACTAATTAAGCATGGATTGCAAATGTCTCTGTAGTAGGGTACAAGAAATATAAACTCACTTATAAATCTATAAAGTTGCTTTGGCTTTTGACACATTTTCTAATTCATAGTAAATGCAAATGGAATGAAGTTTCCTGATAACATCTGTTTGATGTGCATGATCATTTCTACAAGGGAGATTCATAAGGTTTGAAATTGCTGAGGTGAGTAAATCACTGGAGCACACGATCAGTCTACTGTACAAATAGATTTTTTCCAGGAGTAAGTTTCTGAGAGACACAATTCCCCCACCACGACCACCCCCATGAACTAGAGAAAACTTTGATGTGCACTAACAGGTTTTGTATGTTGATCAGGTTTCATATGAGCTTGAAAGAAGGACAATCCAGAGACTGCTCCACCTGGGAATCTTTCCCATATTCAATCACCAAACCCAGATACTATTGTGGATGCCAGTAAGTGCTGAATGACAGGAGACAACCTGACTAATACAGAAGTAGAGGCTCACAGCCATCCACTGGACTGAGCACAGGGTTCCCAATGAAGGAACTAGAGAAGGGACCCAAGGAGCTGAAGGGTTTTCAGCCCCTTCAGATGAACAACAATTTGAACTAACTAGTACCCTCAGAGATCACAGGGACAAAACCACCAACCAAAGAGTACACATTGTGGGACTCACGGCTCCAGCTGAATATGTAACAGAAGATGTCCTACTCAGTCATCAATGAGAAGAGAGGCCCTCTCTGTGAAGGTTCTATGCCCCTGTGTAGGGGAATGCCAGGGCCAGGAAGAGGGAGAGGGTGAGTTGGTGAGCAGGGGGAAGGGAGATGGAACAGGGTTTTTATTTTTTTCTCAGAGGGGAAACCGGGAAAGGAGATATCATTTGAAATATAAAGAAAATATCTAATAAAAATAAAATAAAATAATCATCTACTTCTCACAAAAAAAAAAGAAAGAAAGATCAGTTTGAAAGGCAGACATGGAAACTGCTTATGCTTACATTGCCCTGTGGGTCTCAGGTAAGTGTAACGAGATGATAGAACTTTTGTTGAACCACTCTTACCTATGCTGTTCAGAGCACTGAAACGTGCATTTCTTTCAGTCAAGAGACAAACTATATAGTGTTAAATAAAAATTTCAAAGACAGGGAGCTAGTACCTCTAACAGTAGTGCCCTTTCGCCGATTTACTGCAGCCAGTGATCTGTGAATGAGCAAGCGTGGGGACTCAGTTTCATCTGTGGCCAGACATGCAAGGTTATATTAGCCAATTCCTTTGTACATTTTTATAAAATTACTAAAAAGTGAGTATCATATTCTCAATTTTAAAACTTGGGGGAGAAATAGTAGTATGAATTGAGGTTCAGCACCAACGTTCTCAATGAGCTTTCCTTTCTTGGGAGAAAAAAACAAACTGTAGCTCAATAAGAAGTATAATTAACTCTTATTTGACTAAATAGAGGTATCATTCTTTGAACAAAAATAGCTTAGTAAATTAACAGAGAAACATTAAAGTTTTCTTTCCCTGTTTTTCTCTAAACATTAGAATAACCTATTAGTTATGATATAAATTAAAATAATAGTTCCACTTAATACGAATTCACCTAAAATAAGTTCTCTCTCTCCTCTCCCTCTTTGTCTTCTTTCCCCTCTCTCTCCCCCTTCTCTCTTTCACACACACACACACACACACACACACACACACACACGTGAAAACATAAGAAATTTACCAATATTTAATTTTATAAAGCAAATATAGTTTCAAGTTTTATAAAGCAAAAAAAGTTTCAAGTTAAACTTGAAAACACAAAACTGAAATGGTTTTGCTAGCCATTAGATCCTTAGTACTTAAGTATACATACTTACTTTGATTTAATAATATTATGGTAGGATATATACATTAGCCAGTCATTACAAGATGCTCTGCTATATCCAGCTAATAATTTTATATCAACACTAATTTTGAGAATGTGACTTCAGTACAAAGAAAATAAAAAACAAAAACATTTTTCAGGTAAGCCTTCATTAGTATTAATTGCTTTTATTTTCTTATAAAAAATAATCTCTCGTCTACAGCCATACCACCCTGAACATGCCCGATCTTGTCTGATCTCAAGGCTAAGTAGGGTAGGGCCTGGTTAGTACTTGAATAGGAGACTGCCTGGAAATTCTGGGTGCTGTAGGCTTTTAAAAAAAAATCTCTCTGAAACTATAACCCAAGATCTTCAGATTTATTATTATTAGTAATATAATCATCTCATAAAATAAGTACAGGGGAGCCCAGTAATGGAGGAAACAAAGAAAATGCATATTGGTTTTGTGCAAAATAGTCATATAAAGCTTAATATATACAAAATATTTAGAAATAGTTTGCATACTAGTTTTAACCTGCCTAATTATACTAAGGCAAAATTTTCTGAATTTAACTTTTATAAACTGTATGAGATACACATAGTATTCAGTTTCCACAGGCATGACCACACAAATACTGGAAGCATTACAGATGGGAATACATTGGATGTATGTGCGTGTCTTTTTTGTTTCCAGTTTCTGCTTCCTTCCAAACAAGTGCAAGGAATAGACATGCCAATAATGGTGTGGGACAGGTAGCAGGATAAACCTTTAAAAATGCTTTCTATGACTTTGAAAAAGATATCATTCTTTACTTCTTAACATAATTTTTATTGATTCAATATGGATTTAATAAGATGAAATCCTACCTATTTCTCTGTCCTTCTATACCCACCATCTAGCCGTGTAACCTCTCATGCAAAAAGAAAATACAAAAAAATAAATTAAATGAAAAAGTAAAGGAAAAACTCACCATGGAAGCTGCAATGTGTCATGGTATGTCATACAGTCTACACTTTTCCCAAACAGATTCACTTGCAACTGTTCATTGCAAGGAGTCATTAGTCTGCTTTGAGGCTTCTAGATTCTGGTAAATCATAAATACTAAACCCTCATGTACCTTGATACCTTGCTGTTGCTCTGAGTCACGGAGATACTCTGCTTTGAATCCCCATGTGCTCCAGTAGCTCATTGATGTCATCGTGTTAGGGTAGGCCAGCTTGAAGGCCTGGATCTGGTAGCTGACTTGCGCAGCCTGCCAGCTTTCCTGGACCCATGCCACCAAGGGCAGCTCTCCCATATGGCCCAGGTAAGGGACAGAGATTCATGCACAGCAGGAATGTCCACAAAAGTATGTTAGTGTGTATTATATCTGAAACTTCAATCAAGGAGCTGTTTATGCTTGGAGATTCAGTTTACATCTTTCTCTACTCCTGAATGGAGGGAATATATTAAGCTTCAAGAGATCTTAATTAGAACTTTAGGACAAAAGATGCTCTACAAACAAAAAAAGAAAAAGAAAAAGGGGAAAAGAGAAGGTAATTGCTTTGTAATCAAAACAAAATATAATAAAGGGACTTTCATTGTTTTTAATGCCTATGTTTCTAATGATATTAATGTGGCTATTGATACATTTTACAGCAATGTAAGTAAAGTAATGGGTCTGATGTTAGAAAGCATAGGTGTTCTTCCATGGTAACACCATGCTTTCAAACATTCAGACCTGTACACAATCTCTGATGTCTGAAACTTTCCCTGGTGATACTACTATACACACTTCCTAAATATCTTCATTTTATTGGACATTAGAGGTGACAAGCAGAGTCTGGCATGATTTTCTCACCTCTAGCAGCATCTGTACCCACATCTGTGCCCTTCACTTATCCTGTAACAAAAAGTTACACATTTGGGGCATCCCTTCAATCTTCATGTGACTTCTGCAATCGCCATCACACCTCAGAACCACCTGTACACAGGCAAACTCATTCATCTCAGTGCCTCTCTTCCCTTAGCATCCCTTTCAAAGGTGGCAAATTCTTACCCTCACTTCACACTATACAAATCTCTAAGCACTAGGACTTCTCTGATCCTGTACTGTCCTCTCCTCCCTTTAGAGCGCAATCTTTCTGGGAAATGCACATATTTTCACTCTCTTGGTCTCAGTTGCCTTGCTTTTCTGTCCACAGCCTCCTACCATCTACTGAATTAGTCTTGTTGAGGATGATCACAATCTCCTTCATGAAAAACTGGGTGATCATTTCTTGTTCTTATATTACATTAGAACTTGTTTCATTAATGCATTACTCATTCATAAAGCTATTTTTCAATTTTATTTTAGATTAAAATTGTTGGTCATTTTATTTTGTGTTGTTCTTTGTTAGGTACCTCAAGACTCCACCTCCTACTTCTCTCCTAGTTTTAATTTAACTGGATCTAGTAACCACATGTTTGGCATACTCCAGGGTATCTGATTCTATGTAGTCTTATGCTTAGGCTTCTGTGAATGTGCCATGTGGACTCCTGCTATGCTATCTATCCATCAATGAGAGATATCTAATAGGAATTCACAATAGATGTTTTCAAATGAGAGCTGTTGAATTTCCCTTGGCAACATGTTCCTCTACTGTCTTAAGTTTTTAATCTTAGTGTATGGCATGTTCATATACCATAATGATTAGTCCACAAACATATGAGTCCCTCTTATAAAAAATAAAAAAGAACTTCTATCTACATCTCCTTATGATGTAAGTGTCCTATGGCTATCACTTTAGAGTAAATGCCAAATTGTATCCCCTTTCCCCAATGGCCGCTTGTTCAGATAACTTATGTGACAATGAGATTACTTAGATGCATGCACCTTCTGAAATGCAAGGTATTTTTTGACTATTTCCTGAAAACTGCAACAATACTTACAATATTCAAATGTAAACAATACTCTTATCCTCAATATAACTGAAGGAAACCAATCAAGCAAATACTTGCATATTCCTGTGTAGAGGAACATCCACTGCAATAAGAACAAAATGAAGACATGTCCAAAATACATACACAGATCCCAGCTGATGAGTAACAAAAACAAAAGTATACACGTATAACACAAGATTATTTCGTCTTTAAAAGGAATGAAACATCAATCCATGCCACAGCATCAATCAGTGTAAGAATGTTTGCTAAAGGAAGATGCCAGCCACAGAAAGGTGCCTGACCTGTGCCTCTGTACACATGAAATGTGCAGAAGACCTACTGCACAAAAAGCCAAGCTCATGGCTCGGCTCTTCACTGACAACAACCCCTCCTAAGGTGAGGCATACTCTGCTCTGTGCTGTGTCTTGGTCAGTCAGCATTTTCACTCAGTTCACAGTTTGCTTTATATTATGCTACTCTATAAATAACATTCATTTTTAGTAATACATGCTCATGCATGTGCAAACACACACACAGAGACACACAAAGACACATATAAAATTAGTATTAAGACTTTTTACAGGTAAAACTAACAAAAACTATTTTATGAAATTATATTTATATTGACATTTGTTAATTCTTGGGCAAAAAAAAGTGCTTACAATATTAAATGACTGTAACTCAGCTGTAAGAAATGAAAGTACCCTGATCTGTGTGGAAACAGCCTGTGAAATGTTCTTAGTTTCAAATATCAATGCAAACAACTTACCATGCTTTCTTTTTTACTTCTCTCTTGTAATAATTAATGTAAGTTTGAATTGGTACTGTGGCTTGTTTGTTTTATTGAGTTATTTGGCTGGCTGTGCTTTTAAGGGAAGAGGAGAGGGTGTGAATCTTGCAGAGTGATTAAACCTTCTCCTTCCAGATGCATTTCCTAGAAAAGTCTGTGTCTTTGTTGATGTTGTCATTGTCATTGTCTTATTGTTGCCATTGTCATCAAGAACATTATAGAAAGCTGCTTTGGGATTCTTTTTCTTCTTCATGATGTCAACAGATTCTAAACAGAAACTCTTCCTGTGAATGATCACATGCAGCTGCACCCAACTCTGTCAGAAATTTTAGGAAATGGGCCCATTGAGCTTCATTTCAAAAATATTCAGAGAAGTGGCTCATGGGCCTTTGTTAAGGCTTGCCTAATGTTCATGGATGACTATTTGTTCTTTTCATGTAGTATCAGGTCCACAGCAAAATAGCCTTGGCTTCCTATTTTTAAGTCAATAGGCACAAAAATATCACACCCAAAGCATTTCTAAGTAAGTATCTATTTTGTTTTCATTACTATTAAAACAAAAGGAAATACTATTAGTTCTATCTGTTTCACCTATTAGAACCATTGTAGATGGAAAGGTGATGCCTGAGTGCTTATAAGTGAACTGGAATCCACCCATAAGCTAAGTAGACCCTCTTTCCTACATCAGGAAAAAGCAATGCATATAGCATGTTGCAAGCAGCTTGGTTTCTCAACAGGCAAATAGGAGTGAGTCATAGCTGATCTGGAGGTAAAGTCACCTCTGTACAGCAAGGAAATAAAAACATGTTCTGGTGAGGGGACAGAATTGAAGGATGCACAATAACAGCCTTGACATGAATTGATCACAGCCACTCTTGTAATGGACAAGGAAACCGAAACCTGAATGTGAGAGAGAAATGCCTATTTAAGATTTTTTCAGGGCTGGAGAGATGGCTCAGCGGTTAAGAGCACAGACTGTACTTCTAGAGGTCTGGAGTTCAAATCCCAGCAACCACATGGTGGCTCACAAATAAATATTGACATCTTTTTTTTTGATAAAGCATACTCTGTGCATTTGAGGGATTTTCTGTGACATTTGGAGCTAGGTAAATAATTGTCAATTATTTATCTTTGTATCTATTTACTAATTGATCATATTGCATCATTAAATAAAACATATTAATATAACTATGATTTCTCCTAACCAAGAATAACTTTTTTGTAATAAGTTATTTAAAATTTTCTTTATGCTACTTTGAAAGATAGAACACCTCATAATTGACAGCAGTCATGCTGATGGGTAATGAATGTCACACTGTATTTCTATCTATCAGGAACTTACTGATCTTGATCAACAAATCTACAATGTTTCCCTTTCCATTTCTCTAGGCTATGTTCAGAGAAACCTGTAAATCAGTAGAATCATAATGGAAAACAATATGAAAGATCCTGGAATATCTAAAGGTTTAGAGCTGGATGTGTCCAGCAGTCCTATTCTCGTTAGGAATCAATGTCAATAAAGTCAGGAGTGCCTTACCCATTACAGTATTATTTGTAATAGCCAAAATAAAGAAACAATCTGTGTTCATCAAAAGATAAATAAGAAAATGTAGTATAATTCTGGTGAGATAGATGATTTACTTACTTGCATCTAAAAATTCCTTTACTCAGTGGAAGGAAAGAACCAAATCTCATAATGTGTCCTTTGACCTCCATGTGGATTCCATGTACTACAAAATGAATGAATGAATGAATGAATGAATGAATAAATAATAAAATGAAAAAAATTAAAAAGAAAATGTAATAGAGTATACACGTGAATCATTTCAGCCAATCACTGGAAGGGAGTTGCTATTTGTAGCAAAATGAGTGAACTTAGATTTCATTATGCTAAGTGAAATGGACCAGTCTCAGAAGTAAACGCTCCTGTACATCATGGGACTTAGTGATGCTAAACTTACAGACAGAGTGTGGTTCTGCTTGCTTTGTGGTGATTGTACGTTTAATTTTGTCTTCCTCTTATGCTCCATTGCCAGGCCAATTCATTGACTCTAATTTGATGTTCTGTTTGGTTTCGCATACAAAGGAGAACTCTGTAGTATATCTGAATTTGATTGCTTTTCTATTACTCCATAGAATTGGAGAGCTTGGTTTGTTTTCCATGCTATTTGCAGGTATTTCTAAAATGTATGTATTCTGCTCCTATTTTTGAGGTTGTGAGGTCTTTTTCATAGCGTTTACTGTAGAATGCTTAGAGCCTTTAGCACAACCCAGCTTGGTGCCCTGGAAATCTGAGATGCCCTCTATCTTTGTGAGATCTTTGTCAAAGTTTGTAGTTTTAGCTTTCCTTGGGATGCCTAAGGATAAGTTTCATACACTTTCTATCCATGTGTTATGCTATTATCCAAAAAGAGCTAGTATAACATGTCAGTCCCCCACCAACCAACATTCCTTCCCAGTGGAGCAGAGAAGAACCATGTTATTAACGGTTTTCTCTCTCCTACATATACTGACTTGCATTTGACCAAAACTTATTATATAGTTTTAAACATTATATAGTTTAAATTTAATAATAAATTTATTTTATTATCTAAAAGATAGATGATAGATGAATATAAGGCTCACTTTCCTTTCACAGCTGTAATCACAGAACATGTTATCTTTTAAATATTGGTATCAATCTAATTAAGAATTCTTTGTGTGGATGCCAACAAGTGCTTCCTGACAGGAGGCTGATATAGCTGTCTCCTGAGAGGCTCTCCCACTGCCTGCCTAATACAGAAGTAGAGGCTCACAGCCATCCATTGGACTGAGTACAGGGTCCCCAATGAAGGAGTTAGAGAAAGGACCCAAGGAGCTGAAGGGTTTGCAGCCCCTTAGGATGAACAACACAATGAACTAACTAGTACCCTCAGAGCTCTCAGGACTCAACTACCAAGCAAGGACTATACATTGTGGGACAGATTGTTCTGGCAGCATGTGTATAGTAGAGGATTGCAAAGTCAATCATCAATGTGAGGAGAGGCTCTAGGCCCTGTGAAGGTTCTGTGCCCCAGTGTAGGGGAATGCCAAGGCCAATAATTGGGAGAGGGTGGGATGGCAAGCAGGGAGGGGGGAGGGGAGGGGAAACTGGGAAAGGAGAAATCACATGACATGTAAATAAAGAAAATATTTAATTAAAAAGAGAATAAAAAAGAAATTTCAAATGTTATTCCAGTCCTCATTTCCCCTCTAGAAACCCTCCATCCCATCCCCCCCCTGCTTTTGTGAGGGTGCTTCCTCATGTACCCAACCATTCCCACCTCACTACCCTGGCATTCCCCTATACTGAGGATTTGATTCTTCACAGGAACAAGGGCCTTTCCTCCCATTGATTCCAAACAATGCATATGCAGCCGGAGCAGCAGGTCCCTCCATGTGTACTCTTTGGTTGGTGGTTTAGTCCTTGGGAGCTCTAGGGGGAGAAGGGGTTGGTAGATTAATATTGTTCTTCCCATGGAGTTGAAAACTCTTTCAGCTCCTTCAGTCCTTTCTCTAATTCCTTCATTGGGGACCCTGAGCTCAGTCCAATGTTTGGCTGTGAGCATCTACGTCTACATTAATCAGGCTATGGTGGAGCCTCTCAGGAGACAGGTATAACAGGGCCCTCTCAGCAAGCACTTTTTGGCATCCTCAATAGTATCTGGGTTTGGTCCCTGTATATGGAATGGATCTCCAGGTGAGGTAGTCTCTGGATGGCCTCTCCTTCAGTCTCTGCTCCATAGTTTGCCTCTGTATTTCCTCCCTTGAATATTTTGTTACCTCTTCTGTGAAGGGCTGAAGCATCAACACTTTGGTCTTCCTTCTTCTTGAGCTTCATGTGGTCTATTAATTGTATCTTCGGTATTCCAAGGTTTTGAGCTAATATCCACTTATTAGTGAATGCATACCATACGTGATTTTTTTGTGATTGGGTTACCTCACTCTGGATAGTATTTTCTAGTTTCATCCATTTGCCTAAGAATTTCATGAAGTTGTTATTTTTTAATAGCAGAGTAGTATTCCCTTGTATAAATGTACCACATTTTCTGTATCCATTCCTCTGTTGAAGGATGTCTGGGTTCTTTCTAGCTTCTGGCTTTTATAAATAAGGCTGCTATGAATATGGTGGAGCATGTGTCCTTGTTATATGTTGGAGCTTCGTTTGGGTATATGCCCAGGAGTGGTATCCTGAGTCCACAGGTAGTACTATATCCAATTTTCTGAAGAACCACCTGATTAATTTCCAGACTGGTTGTACCAGCTTACAACTCTACCAACCATGAAGGAGTGTTCCTCTTTCTCTACATCCTTGACAGCATCTGCTGTCACCTGAGTTTTTGTTCTTAGCCATTTTGACTGTTATGAGGTATAATCTCAGGGCTGTTTTGATTTGCATTTCCCTGATGACTAAAGATTTTAAACATTTCTTTAAGTGCTTCTCAGCCATTTTCTATTCCTCAGTTGAAAATTCTTTGGTTAGCTCTGTACCCATTTTTAATAGGGTTATTTGGATCTCTGGAGTCTAACTTTTTTTTTTTTCGAGACAGGGTTTCTCGGAGTCTAACTTCTTGAGTTCTTTGTATATATTGGATATTAGCCCTCTATTTCGATGTAGGATTGGTAAAGATCTTTTCCCAATTGACAGTGTCCTTTGCCTCACAGAAGCTTTCTAAACAGTCCCATAACACCTAATGAAACAGAAGCCGTCATTAAAAGTCTCCCAGCCAAAAAAGTCAAGTTACAGATGGGTTTAGTGCAAAATTCTATCAGACCTTCAAAGAATACCCAATACCAATATTCTTCAAACTATTTCACAAAATGGAAACAGAAGTAACAGGACCAAATTCGTTCTATGAAGCCACAATTACTCTGATACCTAAATTACACAAAGATCCAATAAAGAAAGAAAACTTCAGACCAATTTCACTTATGAATATCAATGCAAATATACTCAATAAAATTATCTAAAACCAACTCCAAGACCACATCAAAACTATCATCCATCATGATCAAGTAGGCTTCATCTCAGGGATTCAGGGATGGTTCAATATACAGAAGTCCATCAATGTAATCTACTATATAAAGAAGCTCAAAGGGAAAAAAAACACATACACATCTCATTAGATGCTGAGAAAGCATTTGACAAAATTCAAAATCCCTTCATGCAAAAGCCTTGGAAAGATCAGGAATTCGAGGTCCATATCTAAACATAGTAAAAGTAAACTACAGCATACCAGTAGCCAAGATCAAACTAAATGGAGAGAAACTTGAAGCAATCCCACTAAAGTCGGCAACTAGACAAAAAAAAAAAAAAAAAAAAAAAAAAAAAAAAAAAAAAAAAAAAAAAAAAAAAAAAAAAAAAAAAAAAAAAAAAAAAAAAAAAAAAAAAAAAGGTCAAAGGGATACAAATTGGAAAGGAAGAAGTCAAATATCACTATTTGAAGAAGATATGATAGTAAACTTAAGTAACCCCAAAAATTCTACCAGAGAATGCCCAAATCTGATTAACAACTTCAACAAAGTAAATGTGAATAGGTGTATGATATGTACATTATATGGGTATATGCATACTTATCTCTATATATCTTAAACAAAATGTATATAGTATCTGTTTCATTTGTTAGTTTTTGAAATTTTAAAAGTAGCATTAATTTATTATACATTTTTTCAGTATACACTACTGAATAAAAGAAAACTCGTTTCCTTCTCTGTTTAAGATATGTACTGATACCAGATGTGTAGGGTTGTTCCTATGCCAAGCTATTATCCATTTGTCAGAAAACACCAACTAAGTGCCTAGTAGTTTTATTTTATTCCTTTTATTACCACTGCAAATACTGCATTTAAAACAGGGTGCACTGTAAAGAGTTTGGTGTATAGGAGAACCTCTTCATCAGGCTTTAAAAATACATTCAAGGAACACCTCTGCTTCTAGCCAGCCAGCTATAAACTTCTCTGAAATGCCATAAGATTTGATCATTACTTAGAATGCCTAAGAGGAATTCAGGAAAACACTTTATTTGCAAGTTTAGTTATGAAATTTTTAAAAAGGTATGCTACTCAATGACAGCCAGGTGAAAGATCTAAAGAGGAGCACAACCAACTTTCTCCATTTAAAGGAAACAGGAAGATGGGCATGGTTATAAGTAAATACTGTAAAATATGACACATTAGTTAAGAGACTTGAGCACCTATCCATTAGTATTCTAGCAGAAGGAGTTGAGTTCTAGTCTTCCAAGATACTAAAAGATATCAGTACTTCAAATAATTTTTGTATTATTTATTTGCCTTAATTCATTCTCACAGTCTTACTAGAAGCTATTGAAGTCTATGTATAGGCTATTATTTGGGCACTAATGACTAAGAAATATCTTTGCATATTCAGCCCTGTGGCAGTCTATTTTTGGATTTTTTTTCATGATTGCTTAAATTTATAGATAAAGCCATCTGCATGAATCATTTTTTTTTATTCTCAATGTTGATAAGTGTAATTATGTAGAGGGATAGTGACATAAACAGTTGATAGACTTTAGGCTGTAATATATACCATACAATTAGTTTGGCTATTATTCACACAGCCCACTGCTTCTTGACTGGGAGTCATGACTTTGTCTAGCACTTGATATTCTTCTCATCTATTAGAAGTTTAGAAGCTGTATGACCTATGCAGCCAGGAGTCATTGCTCTGCTTTTCCAATACTTTTCCATTAGTGACCCTGGTATATAGCAGCCAAATGCAGATGTCAGTGTTGCTTTACTCTGCTCACTCTTTGCCATCATAGAGTACTGTGTCATGTCAGTTCATCCCAAGAGGAGGAGCATATGGAATAGTTAGACTCATTGAATGATGCATTAAAAAATAGCTTCCTCCTTTGTATACATAATTGTCATATCTCATCAGCAACTATTATTATTCATTTCTTTCTACATCCAACAGAAACCTCATCATAGCTTTCTACGTAGAACAAAACTATAGTATAAATGCAATTTGTTGATAGTGACTGTTCAAGTCATGCACGGGTATCCTGGAACTTACCTCTCACAAATAAAAGGAGAGACCAATCAAACTGACACGTTTTAAGTGTCTCAAAGGGAGTATGAAAATGTGTCATGGTCTACTCAAGAACACAAAAGTAGCTTTGTGAGTGGAAATTATTCACTACCTAGGTCATGGAATTAATTTTAAATTGTTTCTGTGGGAAAGTATTGGTTTCTAGACAACAGGAGGATCAAGAGTGATATTATTGCCTTGTTTGTCATTTTGCTTTTTAAGCAAAATTTACCTCTCATTTCAGTCTTATTCACTGTACATCATGTTTTGTTTAACTAGATCTTCTGCGTCATTAGTTTTTCTTCACCCCTTCCTACATGGCATTTGGACTTACTCTATGACATCACAAAGGAGTGATGACAACTAGTAAAGTAGGTGTTCACTTGAATCTTTATAACCTTTGTGTGATTTCCTCATGCAGAAAGAAAATACAGATGCTCCTGGACATTTGCTTCATATAAAGTGAGAGTAATATGTACCCTAAAGAGCAGTTTTTATCTGAACTCTTCTAAAGTAAAGAAAAGTAAATCTATCCTGATGACAGTTTTGCATTTTTCCTTTCATCTTACTTCCTTTAGTCCTTCAAAACATATGAGAGAAACAATTGGTTTTACTCAAAATTTGGAGGTTGCATACACACATATGTTGATACATGCTCCCATTACTCTGATAGCAGTGCTTCACTGCTTATATCTTGATACACATACAGAAGTAAGACTGGTCACTAACATCTAAAAAGCAATGTTGGTCTTGTCAGTCTTGAGTAGTCTGGTGTAATTCTACTGTGCATTGGATGTAATTCATCCTGATGCAATAATCAATTGCTTGTACCAACCAGAGAGAGACTAAGAACAGTTTACATATTAATGTTAATTAGTAAACCAGCTACCCTGATTTTTTGGAGAAAAAAAATATATATATGTATATTAATGAGAAGAATATAAGATGCCACGATAATTCTGTGAATGCTACTTTTCCTAAAACACAGAGACTGATTAAAACTGAATTTAAATAGTTTTATCTTTTAATTTTCTTCCACAAAATAATTCACACAGTGGGGAAATAAAATACTATACTGCAGAAATGTAAAAATATGTAGCTAAGCCAGAATACATACATATGAATGAGTGCATAGGTAATTTTATACATAACTATAGAAAATCTATGTTATTATCATTGGGCATGAAATCAAAATGATTGCAGAGCATTTAGTTTAAAAAGAAACATTCTTTAAGATCCTACAGTTCTGCTGAATTGTCAAATAGAAGATCCTCTATAGTTATTTATCTTGTGGGATGAATTTGAGAATCACTACTTATATGATAGAAACATCTATAAACCACCTTGAACTTCTCAAAGAAAGGTTATGGTTATGATTAGAGAATGCCTGGTTTCCTTTTATCCCCAGCATGAATTAATAGAGGGAGTTAATGTCATGAAAAGAGTTCTATTAATCAGGCAGATGGTCCTGAAATATTGCAGGGATGGAGATGGGAATTGTTTGCAGCCTTCTTTTGTTAGCTGAATTTTATAATTCTATATTTGTTATGATAACTTGATGTTTATTGACACCATATGTTAATATTAGGTAAACACAGGATGGCTTGGTATTTAGTTGATATACTGCTCACTGAACTTCACAGTGAGCTAAATGATTTTAAGTAACCCAACATAAACTACCCATATGTTGGTTTTTAGCAACAATGCTAAATTACAGAAGTTTGGCTTACTATATGGAGGTATATATTTTATAGAGAACACATACTAGAAATTTTATATTGGTACTAGATGTTGAGAGCTATCCTCAGTGACTGTACCATGTATGTTGGCTTATATATTAGGATCTTTACCTTCATTATTATTTCCTATTTTGCTACTTGCTTCTGTACCCATCATAATTATATAAATATATTATCACAAAGGACATACAGGAAATGCAATTACTTCTAAATATTATAAAATTAGAAGATAGTTAACATGGGGTATTTATAAGAAATTACTTTGTAAAGCAGGGCATTATGATAATGGATTAGGGGAAAAGGTGGAAGGGGGATAATACAATATTGATAGATATTTTTATGAATTTATAATCTTAGAAGTCTCCTGATAAATACTGGATCCATTATGCACACATCTGTTGTTTATACGAGGCCTTGTGCATGATATCAGCATCTTATAAACAACATAAATATACCTGTTATAGTAGTAGAACTTGGGAGTTAAGGACTGAGAGTCCAGCATATTGCAGTGTCTGATAGACACTACTTAACTATCCATGGTTTCAGTTGTTTGCTTTTGACCTCTAGCCTCCTTTTTACAAGCATAGATTGTCTCTGAAAGATATTCCATCCTGATAAGAAATACTACCACTTTGCAGCTTAACATTTTAGTACATGATTTTGACAGAAAAAGAACATGAAGCCTATACTACAGAGAAAATTTAGGTACTCTTAAAAGGATGCATAGACAAATACCAATAAGTTCTAGCTAAGCTTCTGTTGCTATGATTAAAAACACCCACCAGCACATCATGTGAGTCTAACACATAACTAAGATCAGCTTCCATCTTTATGTGCAAGCTGTCCACTCAGAATCACAGCCTCTGTGTTCTGAACCATAGCACATACTTTGAAAAAGTTTCTCCTTAATGATGCTGCTATCTTATTAATCATGGATAATTTCTTTAGCTACTACCATTTTCCCCCAATAAAACTAGTGTTTCACTTTCACAGCCTTCACCCAAAATATTATGTCAGTAGAGTCCGTAATATCACATGAGCAGCCCCAATAGAATCTCAAGTTTCAAAGAAGAGTCAGAAGTCTGTACCTTTCTGAAATTCTACAAATCCCAACTCTATCACCTCTATGGTCCCATTGCACTCAGCATTATCTTCCAAGAGCCCATGGAACAGTCCATTAAGCTCTGAGCACTCAATTGCTTTTCCAGCTCCAAGTTCCAAACACTCCTACAATCACCCCCAAACTAACATGGTCAAGTCCATCGCAGCAATCCCACATTTATAGGTCTTATTTCTGTTCTAGTGAGATTTCTGTTGCTGTGACAAAAATATTTTAAGTGAGAGAAACTTAGAGTAGGAAAGGATTTATATACTTAGTACCTGGTCTGTGTTTTTCATCAAGGGAAGCCATGACAGGAATCTGGAGGCAAGAACTGAATAATATATCATACAGGAATGTTGCTTACTAACTGGCTCCTTCAAGGTACCTCAGAAACGTTTTGTATACAACCCAGTTCCTCCCATCCTGGAATTGTACCACCTAGAGTAGACAGGGCCCTCCCATGTAAATCAACAATCAAGAAGAGTCTTTATGGATATGGCCACATGCCATGCTGATGGCAATTTATCAGTTGAGAAATTGATTCCCTCTCTCCAAGAATATCAAGTTGACTGAAGCTATTTCACAAGGCAAATAACAGAGTATTTTAAGAGAAAAAGGAAAACATTGGTCAATCTGGAGGTGGAACTCAGAGCAGCAGAGTCTATATGTGAGGTCTATGACACCTCAAAGGATTCCAAGTACCATAATGTGAGAAATTGTCTTTCAAAATATTAAATTTGAATGATAATAAAGAGGACATGTTCTGCGAGTAGCACTAAAGGGACTTACGGTGATGGCCCATTTAGACCATACAGACTTTATTAAGAAAACCAGTGTGATGGGGACATTTTCAGATAACACAATGCTGGGCTTATTTGTTGAATTTTTAGTTTAGATTTTCCATATGCTACAAGTTATCAGAGCACACATGAACACACAGATTTGGCTGCTTCATTATCCTCATTTACTTTGTTTTAGGATTGTAATTTGCTAAAGGACATATAACTAATTACATAGTGGAGTTTTAAGGCTAATTCACATCTGTTCAGCTCCAAAGACTAGGCTTACATCTGTGTAAATAAAATGATATGAAATTAATGTAGGTGGTGGCATTGTAAATGCTTTATGTGAGTCCTCATTGTGCAGCCATTTTAAAGTCCTGAAGGTAGCGATGCAGTTAGGTAGTTTGTCCTTGAGTGGCTGTGCTGGGAAAAGAATCTCTGCCAAGTCATTCTTCCTCTATGGGCAAAGGTCAAGCAGGAAGTTAGTTCAGTGACTTCAAATGCAGTGAAACGTGGCTATCTGAAAATGGAGAAGATGACACACACACACACATAAAAAAAAAAACAGGAGCAAATAAGTGCTGCTCATGGATTGGTATAGGAGGCAAGAGAATAACAGAAGACAGAAAACTAGTAAGAGGTAGTGAAAAGGAGACTTGGAGAAATATGGGGAAATCAAGTTACATATGCCATTAGAATTTTAGTCTTCTATTTGGCTTATTTATTTTGGGAGAGGTTATCAAAATATTAGTTTTGAAATTTTGTCCATTTATTTGGTAATTAACTTTCAGAACAAGGTTTGCTTTGAAAACATGTACCTCGACAAGTTGTTGCTCAGCAGGCAATAACACCTAAGATGAACTCATGCTTATATGACATAGCTAAAAATACTTGGTCATAAAGGTTAAGACTAATGATTCAGTTATTCAATTTTGAAATTATTTTTAAAATTATTTATCCCTCTAAATGTCTTATGTATTTTTAAAACTACTGTATTTTAAATGAAAGCTTTAGTTTTCCTTGGAGATTTTTAAGGTTATTTGAGAAAAAAAAACATGATATACATGTGTGTGTGTATTTCTTAATAGTTATTTATTCAGTATGATCATTTACAATTTGAGCTGAATGGGGATGACATCACTACATATTTAGTTGAGCACTTCCCTTGAACATAACAATGAGACTTTGAACTGAGGCACTCAAGACAAATTTGAAGAGTTGATAAAGTATGGAACAGTTTCTTTTCTTTTTCATGTTGAACATTTACCTAGAAATTAAAACACTCAGAGATCTTATTAATCATTCGGAAAGTATGAAATGTAGGACTGGAATATTTCACTGTATTATCTTAGCAGGATATGTAGTCCAAGGTTTAAGCTACTTTTAATATGATTGAATGACAATATTTAATAGAAACACATGGGTCTTCAATAATATACTCATTTGCCTTAGCTAATGTGCACCATAAGGAATGATCATCTTAGTTATCTTGGCTCATAAGGGAGAAACTAGTGAATGTGTGATCTTTTATTTGCTTGTCAGTCTATTTCTTTTGTTTTAAATAAATCTTAATTGCTATAGCAAAGCTCCTGGATTCCCATCAACAGAGGTTGGTCCATTACTCCAAGAGGTAATTTAGAGTTAGCTTGGTAGCCCAATGACTGCAGCTTATTGAGTAGTCTGTAAAAACTAATGTCACACACCCTGACTCTTTCAACTCTCATGGAAGCTTTTCTAGTTAGTTATTCCTCAGGCTTTAGAGACTAGGAATTGAATGGAGTAGGACTTTCAAATTTCACTATAGGCAAAGGGAGGGCTTCATAGACTTTTACTATATTGTATAGACTTTCATTGCTCAGTATAAACTTTATTTTTTAAAGAATAATGGAGAAGCATGATTTTCTTAGGCTTTGGAATGTGACATATTCTAACAAAAAATTAAAGTGCAGTTTATTAAGAATTTTAATTCTTTCTGAATGTCTTGTCTCATATTTCTATTTTTGGCTATTTTCTGCTTCACTGATTTTTACTTGTATATTATGCCTTCAGATTTTAAATTTTTATAGTTTGTATTTGCATGTTTGAGTATATGTATGTGTGTGTCTTATGCTTTGTCTTTATTATTTTATTTATTTATTTATTTATTTATTTATTTATTTATTTATTTTAAACTCCAGATTTTATTCCCCTACTGGTCCTCCCTCCAGCTGTTCCACATCCCATACCTCCTCCCTGCCTCCCTGTCTCCCTGAGAATGTCCCGAACTCCCATCCTCCACCCCACCAAACCACTAAATTCTTAGGGCCTACAGTCTCTTTAGGGTTAGGTGCATCTTCTCTGACTAAACACAGATCCAATAGTCCTCTGCTGTATATGTGTTGAGGACCTCATATCAGCTGGTGTATGCTGCCTAGTTGGTGGTCCAGTGTTTAAGAGATCTCAGGGGTCCAGGTTAATTGAGACTGCTGGTACTTCTACAGGGTCACCTTCCTCCTCAGTTTCTTCCAGCTTTTTCCTAATTTAACCACAGAGGTCAGCAGCTTCTGTCCATTGCTTGGGTGCAAATATTTGCA
The DNA here is from genome assembly GCF_008632895.1 of Mastomys coucha. Lineage (NCBI taxonomy): Eukaryota > Metazoa > Chordata > Mammalia > Rodentia > Muridae > Mastomys > Mastomys coucha. Next base: position 58,078,631 of record NW_022196903.1, read on the forward strand.
TCTGACTCAGCTGCTTGTTGGGTATTTCAGAGACAATCATGATAAGTCTCTTTTGTGGGTGCCCCATAGCCTTAGTAACAGTGTCAGGCCTTGGGACCTCCCATTGAGCTGGATCCCACTTTGGGCCTGTCACTGGACCTTCTTTTCCTCAGACTCCTCTCCATTTACATTCCTGGAGCTCCTTCAAACAGGAACAATTATGGGTCAGAATTTTGACTGTGGGATGGCAACACCCTCTCTTACTTTGATGCCCCGACTTTCTGCTGGAGGTGGGCTCTACAAGTTCCCTTTCCCTACTGTAGGGCATCATATCTAAGGTCCCTCCTTTTGATTTCTGAGAGTCTTTTACCTCCCAGGTCTTTGTTACATTCTGGATGGTCCTCCCAACCTCCTACCTCCTGAGGTTGCCTGCATATCATGTTGACTTCTTTCCCCACTTTCCCTCCCAGGTTCCTCCCTCCCCTTTGTGATTGCTTTCTTCTCTCACCCAACTGCAACTGAGGTGTCCTCATTTGGACACTTCAGTTTGTTGACCTTTTTGAGCTCTGTGGCTGTATCTTGGGTATTCTGTACTTTTTATTGACTAATATCCACTTATTTTTAATTCAGTTTTTTTCTTTTTTTGTTTTTTGTTTGCTTGTTTGCTTTTCAAAGAAAGAGAATAAGAACAAATCCATGGAGTTGAGTGGGTAGGAAGGTGAGGATGATCTAGGGGTAATTCAGAGAGGGTAAATTCTGGGCAGAATATATTATATGAAAATATTTCATTTTAAAAAAAGACAGAAATTTGAAATTAATTTTGTGCTTTGTAAAATAAAAAGGAGGCGAAGGAAAGGCCAGCCCTTAAGGAGGAATCTTTGAATATCTCTTGTACTAATCAAGGACCTAGATAACTCCTATTTGATGTGACACTTTCAACATCATCATCTAATTCTCACAATAGAAGCCATGTTCATTATAGCATCCTCCTAGTTAGAAATAGGAAGAGAAACTAGTTAAGATCAGCCTATGTGGTTTTGTGTTATTTGTTTTGAGTCATTATTCATCCATCACTATTTCCTACTAATGAAGAATTTGCAGTGCTTCAATCAACAGGAGATCAATTCCATTCTGGAGTAATTAGTAAAGAAGGTTTGAAGACAGCTATGAATATAAGTAGGGCACTGCACTAGGTCATAATAATGGACATCCAAGACTGACTAATCAAAATCTAATTTCACTACTGACCTGAAAGAGAAAGTAAATTAAAAATTCCTGAATCCCCTTTTTGTTGTTTGTGTGATTATATTTCTGTTTGTCTTATTTATTATTTGTTTCATGTTTCAGTTGTGTCTGCGATAGTGCTATAAGGTTAAGGAGTTGTGTGACTTTCCTAGAAGACATGAATGAACAAATTTCGATTCACCTGAGACAAGTAGCTGACAACAAATCTACAAAACAATCGTACTCTAACCTGCTTTGGTAAACTGATGAATGGTTGCTTAAAGGGGCATATCTGAAGGTTTACTTACAGGCAGGGAGATGCAAAAGGAAACACATTACTGAAATGTCCCTGCAGAGCATGGGCAATGGTCAACAAAGCTATATGACTGGAGCTGCCTACTCAACTCCTAGGCATCTCCACCTGAGACACTCCTGTCCCTTCACATTATTTTCTATTTGCTTCCAGAACCCTGGCAAAGGAATTAGAAATGTTATTTCTCAACTTCCTAGGTCTTGTGAATTTAGTTTAGCTTCCTGATTATTTATTTTCATTTATTTTTTTTTTTAGTCATTTCATATCCCATTCACTGCCCACCTCCTGGCCACCCCCTCCCACAACTCTTCCCCCATTGCTCCTTCCCTTCTCCTCTGAGTAGATGTTCCCCCCTGGTAATACCTCTGTGTTTGCACTCCAGATCTCTGTGAGGCTAGAGGCTTCCTTTCCTTTGAAGCCAGACAAGACAGCCCAGCTAGAAGAACATATCCCATGTCTAGGCAACAGCTTTTTGGATAGCCTCTGCTCCAGTTGTTCAGGACACACATGGAGTCTCAAGCTGCACATCTGCTACGTATGCATAGGGAGGCCTAGCTCCAAACCCTGCATGTCCTTTGGTTCATGGTTCAGACTCTGAGAGCCCTAAGGATACAAATTAGTTGACTCTCTGGTTTTCCTATAGAGTTCCTATCCCCTTCAGGGCACAATCCTTCTTCCTATTCTTCCATCAGAGTTCCCAAGCTCTATTCACTGGTTGACCATGAGTTTCTGGATTTGTCTGTGTCAGCTACTGGGTGGAGCCTCTCAGAGGACAACCATGCTAGACTTCTGTCTGCAAACATAATAGAGTATCATTAATACAAAAATTAGTACTTGCCCAATGGATTGGGGGCTCTAGTTGGGCCAGTTATTCGTTGGTCATTCCCTCAGTCTCTGCTCCTGCATATACCTGCATTTCTTGTAGACAGGATAAATTTTGTGTTGAAGGTTTTGTGGGTTGAATGCTGCTTTTATTGCTCTACTGCAGTGCCTGCCTTGCTATGGGAGATGGGCTCTTTAGGTTCTATATCTAAGGATGCCTCCATTGATTCTTGGGTACCTCCCTTATCCCAGATCTCTCTCTGTTCCTGGAGATCCCCACTACTTCCCTACCACAATCAGTTGCAGATTTCCATTCATTCTCAGGGTCATCTGGCTATCCATCCTCTCTTCCCCACACCTGATCCTAAACATACATACCCATTCCCCTCTCCATCTCCTCTTTCACCCAATTCCCTCCTTTCATCTTCCTCTTATGACTATTGTATTCCCCCTTCTAAGTGAGATTCAAGCACCTTCTGCTGGGACCCAACCATGGTTGTTCTTTTGTGCTTCCTTTTGAGACAGCAGAGGGGATAGAGGGTCAGCAGGGCCAAGACTTGGTATTGCGAGACATTTATGATTGTTGGTTAATAATAAGAAGTTTACCTATCTTAAGTCTAAGTCATTTTGCTGCTGGTCTGACATGCCTGTCTTGAGTTGTCCTGAGGACAAATGCTGCAGTCTCTGGCATTTAGCACCTCATCATAAAATAGCAGGGGATTAAGTAAAGTAGCTGTTGTTCACTTCCTTAGAAACTGCAGGGCTATAACTCCCAGTCTACTAGTTGAAGTTGCTGAAAAAGGGACATTTTTTAAAATATTTTATTTTATTTTATTTTTACAATTCTGATGTTTTTTGTTTGTTTGTTATATTAGATATTTTCTTTGTTTACATGTCAAATGATTCTCTTCTCCCGGTTTCCCCTCTGAAAAAAAATAAAAGAAAGAAAAAGAAAGAAAAAACAAACAAACAAATAAACAAAAAACCCTGTTCCCTTCCCCCTCCCCTTGCTCACCAACCCATCCTCTCTCAATTCTTGGCCGTGGCATTCTCCTACACTGGTGCATAGAACCTTCACAAGACCAAGGGCCTCTGCTCCCATTTTTTTTTTCAGATTATGCACAATTTTATTAAAATTTTAACACTGCAAAATAAGTCAGCATATAAATATAAAAATAGAGGGCTGAGCAATTGAATGAAGCAGCACACAGAAGCAGACCACACCACCCGTCACCCAGGCCTCCAACATTAAGGCAGCCTAAGTGCCTCAAGTAACTTCATGAGAATACTTTACTCAGATACAGGGGTATCAAATACATGAGAACTAGCAGGCAGACCTCAAAATGGTTCGTTAGCATCAAATATTCCCGTCCAGTTTCCTATCTAAATCATAATTAATGACTGTTCTGAAATACTGCACTAATTACTCTAGATCGACAAGAGGGCTGTCAAAGCCACTATCCTGTTGGCTGGTTAAAGTTAACTGGAGCAGTTAACTTTATCAAAGGCTTCTGACACGATGAAGAAGGTCCGGTGCTGCTGAGTTTCCTGACATCTGTCTTTAACACATCAGTGCTTTGTGGACATGAGTGTCCCAGACTTGCACCCATCTTCCCTTGCTGGCAATGCAAGGATTCTTTGGGCAGAGCTAGAGTATAACTACCCCGACAAACCATATTACTTTTCTGGGCATCTGGAAGACAACTGGTTGCTGAGAACTGTTTCCACTGAACAGAGTCCCCCCCCAGAATCTCCTGAGTCCTTTGTGACCTATAACCAAGAAACAGCTCAGCAGGACTGCTGCAGGGTAAAGTACTGTCAGCAGGCCAGGCTGGGCAGCTGCTGGGCCCAGCGCCTTCCTTCACTGGAGTGTCCTGAGAGCCCACAGCCTGACTCTTCAAGATACAACACTCTCGGATTCTGTTAGAGAACCACACATAAATGGCTTTAACCTTGGCATTTCACTAGGACTTCTCAAGATTGTGTGCGTGAACTCTGAGATGACTCTAGGAGAAGATTTCTCCTAGACCGACTAGGCCATTCTCTGCTATACATAGTCTGCTGGAACCATTAGTCCCACCATGTGCACTCTTTGGCTGGTGATTTAGTCCCTGGGAGCTCTGAAGGTACTAGTTAAAGTAGAGGCTCACAGCCATCCATTTGAGTGAGCACAGGGTCCCAAGGAAGGAGCTAGAGAAAGGACCCAAGGACCTGAAGGGTTTGCAGTCCCATAGGATGAACAAAAAAAAAAGGGACACTTTTAAAAATGATTTTAGCCTTTATTTCTAAGTTCTTCAGTTCTAATGAGCACCATGCTGTTATTTATTTCTGTTCTTTCTGACTTTTCACAGGAGCTGTGTTATTAATGTATCCATTGTGGCTTGGTTCCTCAATCTTTTGATACCTGAATCATCTCAAATTGAAGTTTTCTGTGATGGTCTCTGGTGGAAAGACAGGCTTCTTTGTTAAGAGGTGCTAGCACCAATTGTGTGGATAAGATTTGCAATGTAGTAAAGAATTAAATCCTGACCTGACAAGTATCAGTTATAGATTCTTTACCTTACTTAACCATGATTAGGCTTCCAGGACTAGGAATGATCTTCCTTCTGCTAAGTGGGCTTTAAGTTCAGATTTGCAAGGGTAGGCTTACTGTTGATATCTGGCTTTAGTTCACTGTGGTCTGAAAGTATATGTGGAATTATTTCAATTTATTCTACTTATTTAGGCTAGACTTGCTTTGGGATACATAATATGATTTTTTTTCTAGCTGTGTTTGTTCTATGAGATTGCAAGCCTTAAGATTCAGTACATAAATATGTACAATGGCTATGTCTTCCTAATGAGTTGGCAATGTACACAGCCTCTTCCCCTCTTTGGATTAGTTTAGGTTTAAAACCCATTTTACCAAATCTAAGGATTCACAGGCCAGTTTGTTTACTTGATTTCCAAGCTTTGAGTCTTAGTTTATGGATGTCTTTCCTAGTGCCATGCTTATTGCGGCAAATCTGTGAGAAACATTTTCCTGTTCAGTCCACTACTTTAAATCCATCTTTTCATTGGTGAGTTAAGACCCTTTACATTTAAGGTTAGCACTGGGAAGGGTTTGCTGTTGTAGTTTTCTTGTTTGTCCTTCTGGTTAGTTGCTCATTAGTTCTTTACTTCCTTTCCTACTATAGTCACATGTTTGCTACTGTGTGCAATGGGCAGGATGGGTTTTCCCAATTCTCTGTAAATTTTTCTCTTTTCTTTTCTGTTTTTATGAACTCATCAGGTCATACTCTTGGAACTCCAGTCTTGAGCTCATATATCAAGTTTGGCTCTTGAGATGCCTTGTCAGTGTGTGCTCTCCTGCTCATGCCTCTACCATTAATTTTTTGTAAAAGCTATTGATGAGTTACAATCTAAATTTTTTTTCATCAAAGTGGTTTCACATTATTAAATATAAAACAAAAAACAAAAACACAAAAAAACAACAACAATAAACCAAGTTGACAAGTTGATAGAATAACATTTAACTGGCTTAAGTATACTGTTCCTTAATTATGGTTGAGATGTGTGTGTGTGTTTACATGCTGATAAACTTTGTTTATTCTCTTGTTTCTCTCAAAACTTACTAATGTTAGGATCTGGTACAAGTAAATTTAATTTTGTCTTGCATTTTTATAAAAATTTTATTTATGTCAATTTAATTTTTAATAATAGTTATTTTAATTGGGTGATTTCAATACAAGACTTGGATTATTTGAATTATTTCATGGCAACAAGAAAAAATGAATCTATTGACACAACATAATTTCCTAGGGGAACTAATACTTTAGATTTATGTAACAAGTTTTAAATATAAAAATTTTAAGGAAAATAAAAACAATATTGCAGTTAATCTACACTATTGGTGTTACATGTTTGAAAGCAATAGTAAATGGGAAAGAGCTAAGACAGTAAAATAGTTTTCTTTCCTTTATTCCTCTTTTATTAAAAAAATATTTTTCTTATAGTATGTATCCTAATTACAATTTCTTCTCCCTTTCTTATTTCCAGTTCCTCTCCACGTTACTTCCCATGTGAATCTAACTTCTTTCTTTCTCTCATCATAACACAAATAGGCTTCTATGGTATAATAATACAATATAATAAGATAAAACTACCATCAATATTGGACAACACAAACAAACAGAAGTAAAACAACAAAGAGAAGCACAAGAAAAAGAGGCTCACTTGCACTCTCATGAAACTCATAAAAATTCTAAATAATAAACCATAATATTTATACAGAATACCTAAAGAAATATGTGTCTTTATATATGTATATGTATATATATATATACATATATATACATACATATATAATTAAACTTCAAAATAAGAGAAAAATATCAAAAAGGAAGAGCCTGACAGGACATTTTGAGACTAGGATCCTCCAATGATGCTGTATATTTCATTTTCTACTGGCCACCTACTACTGCCAGGCATGTAGCATGTGCTTAAGAATAGTTTGTTTCCTCAATAAGACTCTCTTGGGCAAAAAATTAAAACTTTTCATTTGCAAATCATTATCAACTGGTGATTACTTCTGAGTTACAGATGTGGACATTAGTCCATTTATTTCAACTTTATAGCCTCAAGTGGTACACACCACTGCTGACACTGTATATGTTACTTCAGTCTCTGTGAGTTCACAATTGTATTGACCACATTGATTTAGAGTGCATTGGTTCCTGGGTATACTCTATCCCATTTGGTTCTTCTTTAAGTTTCCCTGAAAACTGAGGGAGGCATTTGACAGAGATATCCTTTTGGGGGACTGAGTGCTTTAAGATCTCACACTGTCTTATAATGTCTAGCTATGGATCTCTGCATTTAGTCCCTGCTGCTGTAGGGAGGAAGCATCTCTGATGATGCCTAGTCAGGGCATAGATCTATGAGTATAGGAAGATGTTATTTGGAGTTGTTTATTGCTTCATTTTTGTTTGTTGTTTGGTTTTACCCTAGACCTCTGGACTATTTAGTCTCAGGTCCTTTGTCAACCAGTTTCAAGTATGGGTTCATTCTCATAGAATGGACCTTCAGTCAAATCTGATATTACTCCCACAAACTTTGTGCCACAATTGCACTACCACATCTTGCAGGAAGGAACCATTGGAGAACAAAGGGTTTTTGCCTGCTTTGGTGTTTAGGGTTCTCCTTCACATGTATAGTACATTCTAGTCCCAAAGACACTAGTGTATGTGTGAACTGTATATGCAAGCACCAGCTCAAGGAGTTCAGTGATTTGTTTAGGAGTTGTCTTTAGCTATATAGACTTGCTGTAATTTTTTGAGAGCAACCTTTATTCTTGTTAACAGCCTGGGTTCCTTGCAGAATCCTATAGGACTACTTTACCCAACAACTCAATCATATGTTGAGTATTTCTGGTACTGGAAGTTTCATTTGATAACAATAGGTGTCCAATTGGGATTCTGTCTCCATCACTGTTTGATTATTTCATATATATATATATATATATATATATATATATATATATATATTACTTTAAGGAGCTTCTACTGTATTAGATTTCATTTCTACTCTTCAAATGACCCCTAATTTTAGCCACTTCTTCCTGGATTCCCTCTCTTCTCCTCTTTCTTCTCTTTTTCCACATGAACCTGATCTTTCACTATTCCAATCACCCATTCATTAATAACTATCAATTCTATTACCCTTTCCTAGGCATCTTCATTTGTACCCCTCTAGTACCTTACTCGGTCACTAACCACTGTGGTTCTATGGATTGTAGCTTGCCATCATTGATGTAATGGCTAATATCCACATACAAATGAATGCATATCATATTTGTCTTATTGAGTCTGGATTGCAGATATTAGGATTTTCTAGAGCAACTGAACTTATATAACTTACATATATGATTTATTATAATGACTTACATGTCCATCTACTTCAGTAATAGCTGCCTATAAAATGAAGGTCCAAAAATACAGTAGTTATTCAGTCCATGAAGCTGGATCTTTAAGACGATTTTCAGTATAAGCCAGAATGACAAAGAATTAGTCTCTATTGCCAGTGAAGATATGGCCTTGCAAAAAAGGTCAAAGAAAACTGGCCTAGAACAAATGCTTCCTTATTCCATATCCTTATATAGGTTTTCAGCAGAATGTTCAGATTAGAGGTGGGATTTCTCAGCTTAAAATATCTGGAATAATGGCATGTCTGTCTACCCCAAAGGTAGATTAAAAGTTGATCTTCCCATTTTATATTTATATGTTGAAGTATCTCTTTATCTCTTGGATGAAGCCTGCTTGGCCACAGTAGGCAAAGATTTGTGTTCCTTGATTTTGCCTACAAGAATTTTTTGTAAAGTTTTATATCTATGTTCATGAGAAAAATTTGTCTGTTATTGTCTTTCTTTGTTGGGTCTTTATGTGATTTTGGTATCATGGAAACCAGGGTCACATGTCATTTTCCTTTTTCTTAAACAAAACAAGCCATGTGTTTTGTGTTTCTTGGGTAAAGTAAAATAGTGATTTTACTTTTAAAACTAAAATAATTTAAAAAAACTAAAATAATTTATAATGTCATAAAATGACATTTTATAATATGTAATAACAGCTGTACTCTCACAGTAATTGAAAGTTTTAAGAACATGAAATTATATATAGGTCATTAACACAAAAGAAAATGCACTCAGTTAATGGTTTTTCTTGTTGATTGTCTTTCCACAGAAGTTTGTCTTCCAGCTAGACAAAAAAATAAAATAAAATAAAACTCTACAAAGCAATTTGCAAATAATTTTAATTAATTCCTTTATGCCATTTGATTCTTGCAAAAGAGAACAAAGAGGCAGCTTCGAATTGTACAGCAATCCTCACTGATTCAAAACCTGACATTCGTTTTGTAAATGTTATAATTTCAACCCCTACTTGTATCATTTTTATTTTCTGAAGCCCTCTTTAATGAAACTTCAATATGTACTAATCAGATACTCTCCAAAGGTGTGAGGTAAATATTTCCAGGACACAAATACATAGCATTTAGTTTATGACTATATAATAGATTCACAGGAACTTTAATGTCAAAAAGTAGTTTTAATTCTCACAGATCTTAGGAAGTAGCTATTGTACTGGTAGTGACATACTCATGTAAAATTTGTTACAATATGTGAAAAATATTTTGGTTTGCTTGATTATAATATCTTTTTCATTGGTTATATTAGATTTTGGCATAATAACTATCCAACTATGCTGTGGATATTTTAAGGTTGTTAGGCCAGTAGTATGCTTCTGTCTCTGTCTCTCTCTCTTTTTATGGATATCAAGTCTTTTGTTTCAAATTATAGCTAAATTAGATTTATAGAATTAAAACAAACAAACAAACAAGAAAAAGCATACAAAAAGAAACAAAGAACAAGAAACAGTTTTCTAGGATCTACAGGTTCTAAACCCCTCAAAAATTTTTGTTTTGTTTTTATTTTTGTGCTTTTTACGAGGGACTTTTTGTTTTCATTTTTGTTATACACTGGGAGCCTTCTAGGGGTGGGAATGCTTTTCTCTTGGTATTATTGATATTCTGGTTGGTAAAAGGATAAAAGACTTTTGGGAAAGAACCTAGAAAATGATATATTTTCGTAAAGCGTTAATTACTTGAGAGTTCTACACATGGTGCTTTCATCCCCCTGTCCCACTCCCTCATCTCCCTGAAGCACCCTCCTGCTCCATGCCTATCAAATTTTTCCAATTCTCCCCACAATGAGTCAAAGTAATGCTGCTTCCACTGGAGCATGTTAAAACTATGACAGGCCAATTTCTTAAAATAAAATAAGACTTTCCCCTGTAGCTATCACTTCTTATTAGCAGCTGAACTAGAGCTGAAAGCCCATATATACATCTACCTCCACTTCCTAAAAGATAGTATACATGAGCAAACATTTGTTAAAAGTGAAATATTATACCTCTATTAACTATTTCTACTATTACTTTAAATGTGTATTCCAGAATTGAACACTCACTTGTCTAGATTCATATCTGCATAGTTAATGTGACAGTTTTAATATCAGACATGAAGCCACATATTTATGAAAGAAATAATGTCATCAATCATTAACTGTTGTATTTGAAACATTCTTTTGTATCAGTTACCTGAAATGGGATGAAAAATAAGGGAATTAGATGGTTCAAAAGATCACACACAAAAGCTATTGTGAGGGGCTACAGAGGTGGGGCTTCAGGGCTAAGAGCACCTATTCTTTTTGCAGAGCTCCAGAGTCTGGTTCTTACCACCCAAATGGTGGCTGACAACCTTCTGTAATTCCAGTTTCTGGGATCCTGTAACCTCTTCTGACTTCATAGGCACCAGAAACATGCATGGTGTACATACATTAATACAGGAAAAGCACAATCACATGCACACATATATGTTTTAAAGATTAAAAACATTATGAATTTAATTGTCATTTAGTCAAAAATATAATATCTAAAATATTTTCCAGTATAATTGTAAACATTTTCCTCCTCTTTTCCATAATTAGATTTTTTCTGTCGGGACCTATAATTAACTGAGATTGTATTCGAGTGCAATCTGCTTTCTCTTTACTCCTATATTTCTGAGAGTGTTCTTTATAGCTTAGTGTTTTCCTCTGTTAAATTAATTATAAAATATTCATCGACTACCTGTGCCTGCATAGACTTCTCTAAGGCTATGGGTCATTAAAGAACAAATCCTACTTGAAGATGAACATTGGTCTCATCTGGATAGGAGCCTTTAGATGTCTACTTGTAATGTCTTAATAACTCATGCTTGGTTTGTGTATGTCTAAAAAGAATGTGCATTTTTAACATCAGATAATCAGCTTCAATTGATTTCAATAATTGCTTTCATGCTTTTGAAATAATGAAGAATGAGGTCTCTGTAATAGACCTGTAGCATTCATGTGATGCTGTGTGTTTGTATATCAATATACATGTATTAGTAGCTTCCAGTATAAATTTGTTTTTTTATTTTCTAGCAGCCATTCTTTCCTTGCCTTATCATTGCATCTTGATTTATTAATGATGGACAAAATATGTCAGTGAATTCCTAAATTTTAGAATAAGGTCAATTCCATTTATTCTTCTGATAAAAGTTCTCTTAGAACTATGTTTACAAGGTACTGCTGACCATGTCCAAGTGTGGTTATCAGTCATATATAGTTTAGTAGTTACAGAAGTACACATTTTTAACTCCCCAATCTCTGAAAATACAAAGAAAGGATGTTGAGCTGCAAAACTTCCATTTTTATAGACAAAGTAAAATCTAGCAGGCTCTGAAGATGGAAAGGATATTGGTACAGATGTGGACTACAGATGTTAGTGTTGAAAAGAAAAAAAAATGACACACAGAGAAAATAATGCCTCTTTGAATATACATTGTTAGCAAATCAACCAGTGAATGCAATCAACGGAGATTTCAGTGTTTTACATGTAAATGATGATTCCAGCTTTCTTGAACATATATCAAGGATTCCACGTTTTTGTTTTAGTGACTATTTCCCTTTGTGAGTATTCACCAGGACTGGCATTCATAGTCATGGGTCACTGGCTAGAATTGCCCTGAATGGTATCAGGACCAGTGTACATACCCTGCTCTGTCTCACCAGTGTATTATGATTGAGTGCTATTTCCCAGACTTCATCCATCTCAGGTAGAATAGTACAACTTCTTACTGTGACTGAAAAGACATGTGGTACATGGATTGAAAAGAAGACTTCTGTATTTGAATATTGTGCTCTACTAGTTTATTTACATTTATATTTACTGAACACAAGATGCTTTTTAAAAATATTACCTATCTATGAGAATGTCCAATAATTGAAAACATATTGTAGTGCTGTTATCTTATCTTAGCAAACAAGAATCAAATAGATAGGTAATAAATATTCACTTATCTTTTTATAATGAATTCATAAATCAATATATTTATCTGCCCACAAACATTTTATGAAGACTAAATATAGTTAAATATATCCATCATGTTTTACAAAAATATTTATATAAAACTTACATCTTACCACAGATTTTCATTTTCAGAACAACCATAAATTCTCACAAAACTAAAATTTGTTTTATTATAATAGTAGCTCTAGCCGGGCAGTGGTGGCACACACCTTTAATCCCAGCACTTGGGAGGCAGAGGCAGGTGGATTTCTGAGTTCGAGGCCAGCCTGGTCTACAGAATGAGTTCCAGGACAGCCAGGGCTACACAGAGAAACCCTGTGTTAAAAAAATAAAATATATATATATATATATATATGTATATGTATATATATATACATATACATATATATATATATATATATATAAATTTATGAGGCTTTGTCTATTTGAAGTGAAATTCTCCCAATTCTTGAATTTCCATCTAAGAAATTTGAAAACCACAATGCATATGGGATTTTTTTTTAACTCAGACCAGGAAATATTGCTAATAGATGTTTTCTATTCTGAATGCTTTCCTTTAATTTATTCATTTAACAAATATTCATTTAGTACCTTTAATTTGCCAAGCACTGTATTGGGAACTAGAACAATGAATAAATTAGACAAAGCCCATGAGTTCTTGGTTGTTATAGTACAAGTGAGTGAGGTAGGAAACACTAGCAAGCCATGAATTATTAAAATACAGTATCCAGAGGTGACAGGGAGGCTTGTTCTGACAGATCCTAGAGAATATATCTGAAACAGAACTTGAAGGAACTGAGAGTGCTTTGCTTCAGATGGGCTTACAAGATGTCAAAGGGAGAGGAGGGCTGGATTTGTTCAAGGAACTGAGATGCCAAGGTGGTAGTATATGGTGCTGGAGAGTGTTTCCAAAGTAAGTGACCTGAGCTAGAGGAATGAATACGTAATTTATTCTTATAAAGTAGATAATTTTATTCTGGACTGTAATGAAAGCAATGATTATACAAAAATCACTGTTGGAAATTGTAGTACTTTTGAGGCAGTGTAGCTACCTAGTAGCTTAGCTACTTTTGTTCACTGTTAAAGACTTCATTGGGGTTTTGACTGAGCAACTCATATTCAGAATAAAGACATCAAGTTTCATGAAGGGTAGAGTAGGAGATGAGTCTTTTGTTTGCTTTTATTTATGTGGTATTTGCTTAGTTATTCATGAGAAATATAATTGTATAAGTGATGTAGACAGTAGGTTATAGAGTCATGGAGATGTTAATACAAGGAAAATTTGGAGTTCTCATCTGAATCACCTGCGAATATATGACCTTTTATACCTGTTCCTCCTCCATGTTCTTCCTCCATTATTTTAATTATATTTTTATGTATAAGTATTTATATATACATATGTACATGTATTTTAAAGTGGGGGCTTTATTGGATGCAGCAGGCAAAGAAGCACAGGGGAAGTACTTTTAAAAGTAAAACTTCAAGTAACAAAAAACGCTTCAGGATTTAATTATGGAACCTATGCATCTTTATGTAGGAGTACATCTTATCAGACAGCATGGTCATACACTTTGATACCTTGCTTTGGGCTGTCATTCACAATACTACTAACCTAATTTTCTAGCAAATTCAGATGTCTTTCTGAACTACCTTGGTATATTCTTTTACAACTCTCAATTGATCCTTATATAGACTCCATTCCCAAATCGTAAATACCTTATGTAGTGATGAGTCATATTTTACAGTACATGCCACAACTCATGTCCAGGTTAAATACCTGTCTACTATTCCATATGCCTGTTGCTAACTATCAAACTCTTAAACCTGTGCATCACCCTCTAAACTTGATCTTTGCAGATCAGTCTAATTAAAGAAGAATATGTAATATTACTTGCTCAAATGTAAATCCTTATAGAATCTTTTTTTCCCCTTTCCATCGCACACTCTGAATCTGTGTGCTTTAAAACCCATGTCTCTACTGGATTATTTTATATCACCACTTCCTAAAGCTCTGACCTTGACCTTATTCTTCCTTCTCCTTGGTGACAGAGACTTCTGAGTTCTTCTCTCTGTGTTCTACTAAAGGACAGGACAGAAACCGTCTTTAGAAGATACATCAGGTTTCTGCTCTCTGTAGACAGTCTTTTACTGTATTCATTTCTCAAGTCCAGTGGATTCCAAATCTTACACAATATCTGTGTAACACCATCTTCAGAGCACACCAACTTTGTGTTCTTCATTTTGGTGGCTTGCAGCTCTCCAAATACCAATGTCTGTTGGATGAGATCTTCTGTAAGACCTATGTAAAATAGCAAGTCTGGCCCAAATTCTTAACTATTTTTCTTCCATTCAGTTTTCTCTACAGCCCCACTATTTGGGAACAATTTATATTTAGCTGTCAGTTGCTTAGACTTACTCTGAATGGATGTATATACTTCACTCTTGTTTCCTCCAACATGAAATAGGGTCTGTTATATACTAGTGGTAGACAAAGCACCTGAAAAGCTACGGAAGACAATCCATAAAGATTTTGCTTTATGTATAGTGAACAATCTCATTCCACTTTGCACCCTTTAATTTTGTCATTGTATTTTTTTCCCTTCTGTGTGGAGCTACAGCTTGACATGTCTACATATGTCTGTCCCTTCCATTTCCACACTGGTAATGACATTTTCTGTGAATGCTGCAAAGCCTTTTAGCCTAAACAACTCTTGTATGCAGGTGCCCTTATTTATTAGCAGAATCCTTGTTGGTAATTAAGAGAACACTTTTAAAATCTATTTAAAATCCACACTTCCATAGGATTCATGTGGGCAAAAATATTTCTGCAGATATCATTATCAACAATGAATAAGATTCTACCGAAAGGTACAATGGCTCTTTCCTCCAACCTCTCCTGTTTGTCTTTCCCTTCAACACTTTCAGCTTAGTGGCTTCTGGAAGGCAGAAGCTTCGCATAGGCATCCATTCTTGGTTAGTGTTTGCTCACTGTCTAGAAATTCTAAATAAAATTTAAAGAAAGGAGCTTGCATTCTCATTTTTAACTGAGACTCAAACATTGTCTGACTTATGTTCCATTTTGCTCTTGCTTTGAGAACCTCAAAGAATAATAGTGGATATAAATGATTCAGTTAAAAAGAATGACTTTCATTTTCTGAAGCTTAAAAAAAATTATAAAGCCATTATTTCAGAAGAAACTTTTCATGTATGTAAATATAATTGAGCAGAGAAATTGTAAGCTAATGTGCTGATCTTATGTGGTGAGAAGATTAACAGAGGTGAGTGGAATTTCTCAAAATTGTAAATTAACACTGTGTTATTAATCTTCATAAATATCACACCAAGAGCTCCCATTAGGTAGAGAGGGAGGCAATGACAAATGATTAAAACAAGCAATAGGGTACATAAATTATAAACTTTTCCAGGAAGCAGCAGCTAATTTCTTTTAAACCAAGAGAGGACAAGTAAAGAAACAACTCAATATTCTACAAACTTCATTTGCTGAATTCAAGATTTATTGTCTTTGACTATTTTCAGAGATGAAAGCTTACCCCTTTTCTATGAATAATATATTTTAAATATATATTTAAGATAATAAAGTGGATCTCCAAATAGCAGATGGTTCTGAACTTAAAGACACATTGTAACAAAACCTTTCAAATCTATGGGCTTGGACAAGAGAAGGGATGCTAAAGATTTCCTTTTGTTGTCACTACTAGTAACTTTCTATTGTATTATTACACATTCCTTACAGTGTGATTTATCTATTATTGAGCTGTATTTTTTTCCATTGTTTTTTAGAGCAAAAATGAATAAGCTTGTAAGCACCAATACACTAGGGAGTTTTTCACAGTGAAAGTCTCTTTAAAAGACATAGCATTTTTGCTGCAAAATTAGGACATAGGATTACTGAAAATCCTTCTGCTATAATGACAATAGGAAAATAACTATATTATTTATATTTCCAAATATTTAATGAAGCCCCAATACCTCAGTTTATTTACATAACAGAGTCATAAAATATGTATGTGGATTTTCTTTTTTTAAAAAAGAACTCTCTCACTAGCTGCTTGTACTCAAACGTAAAAAGTTTAGCTGAGGTAACTTACAGAGAGTGCATAGCAGAGAAATATGTTTTATTCATGTGCCAGGCTGCTCTTTCCCAGCGATGCAAATAAAACTGCATGTGAAGGAACAGCTGCTCTCAGAGCCAGTGTGTGTCTGCTGAGGGAGCACAGCTGGAGCAATATGCAGAGCATTATCTTCTGTGAATCAAACAGACCAGGAAGACGCTTAGTAATACATATGTAATTCCACCGCCTCTCTGAAAAGCCCAGCTCATTCTCCCTCTCTTATTCCCAACACCCATTTAAAGTTATGGCCTCTGAAAGAGGGGCGTGCCTAGGAAACTACATAACGATGTTATGGAATTGCAACATGAATTTTTCTAAAACTTCAAACTGTATTTCTTCCCCTATCCCTTACCATCACCTTCACTGTCTTCTCTGTTTGCTCCTCAAAGCTTCCTTAGCACCTACCAGGTTTCCCCTTAGCCCAAGGTTATTCAGAGAGTGTGATTAACAGGTGAGGTCAATAATAGTGAAAATGAAGTTCTCCTGACTAAATTCCACTTTTTAAGGTCTTTCTCACATCTACAAAGAGATATTTTAAATGAAGGGCAACTTGAAATTACTTAAATAAAAAATGGCAGAAGAAGCAATGAGGGAGAGGAAGGAGAGGATAAAGAAGAGAAGGGAAAGGTGAGAGAGATCATGATTAATTTCACTCTACATGCATTTTCAGCAGATGGAAGGGATAGTGTACAATTATATTTATGAGTGCTGATTTGCACAGAATATAAATAGCTTGAATAAAGCTTGGCAGATGGGGCTGCAGAGCTGGCTCTGTGGTTATGACCACTCAACTGCTCTTGCAGAGGACCTAGGTTCAGTTCTCAGTACTCAAACATAACAGCCTGTAATTCCAGTTCCAGGGAGCATGATGTCCTCTTTTGCATCCTGTGAACACCATGCAAACTGCATACATTTACACATTAACATAAAAATAAAAATATAAAAGAACCAATACATCCTGTTAAGTATTTAAGAATGCTTTCAAATCACTTCTGTCATCTACTTTTGTGAATATAATTCAGGTTTGTGTCACTGAATACTTTTACTTCAACACCTTCTTTTTCTTCCTGCTTGAAATCATGGATTGTTAGACAGCCTATTTATTCATAGACTCAAGCTGGACTCACCTTAGTGCAACAATATTGACTTTTCCTAAATCCAATAGGATTTAGGAAAATTTAGGAAATTAGTTTTCACTTTATTTTTAATTCATGACTCTTACAACTTAACACATGAGCATTATATTGATTCTACTCCCTTCTGTAAACTCCTCCTATGTATCCTCACTTCAATATTTAGTATCTTTTATTTAATTATAATTTCCTGTGCAAGCACACGTGCATGTGCGCGCGCACACACACAAACACACACATACACAACCTACTGAGTAATTTGGCATTTTTCTTGTGATTGGAAAGGATACAGGAGCTCATCATTAAAGAAAACTATTTTTCCCTTTCCCATAATCCACTGTCTTTTCTTATAGAGATGGGAACCTGTGGAATTTCCCCTGACTATTTTGGCCTGCCATCAACTGTTATCAACATGTTGGTATTAGGCAGTCATCTCATTGATATTTCACATGTTCATTCTTGTCATATCTTTGCCCATTATCTAACTACAGGAATTCTGGGCTCTGGCTTTGAAAATATGACTGTCCTTTAATCTATGACTTTGCATCACATGTTTATCAGTTGGGGTTGGGGACCGCATAGTGCTATGTTCTCTTCATTTTTACTAGTTGTGGATCTCTGTAATAGTCTTCTGTTGCACAAAAGGTTCTTTTGATGAGTGATGAGAGCTACATTTATCTGTGGGTTTAAAGATAAGCATTTAGAATACAATTATTAATTATATTGATATAAGAAGGCAACAGTAATTCATTCTCCTCTCAGTTCTGTGACCTCGTCATTCACAGTTACTTGACTAGGTTTATAGTACCAGAGATGAATTTCCTTCTATTTTGGGTGGGCCAATTAGATATCTGTTATATACCCCTAAAATGAAAATACCACTGTTTCATTTTTATGGATATTTCACAAGTCTAGTCATTGTTGTAATTTTACAGGCTTTACAGCTGGGTATGACTACTGATTGCCCCTTCTCTCCCTTTACTGATTACATAGTGACTTCTAATACTGGGAGGTCAGTTCTCAGAGAGCAGGCTTCCAAACCAGTTCCAAATAGCTTTCTCCAAGTTGTGCTCTGAAATGTGTTGTGCTTTCAGCTATAGGATCTTACCTCCGTCTTCGGAGAGACAACCAAGAATGATGACAAAAGTCCATAGTGTTACAGAAAACTCTTTTGTGTTGGATATTGGTCACTGATAGTTGAGATAGATAATTTTAGTCATAGGATTGTAATTATGCCACCCAAATATTTCTCCAAGTGAATGAATCACTTATTGAAGTGGTTACAACAAAGAGGAATCATTTGCCTTTCCTCTCAGTTTGTCCAGAATAATGTTTAGCTGGGTCAAATATGTAGTAAGAAGTGTATAACTGCCTATATTCAGGAACAGCACAGGAAGAAAAACATACAGTAACAAAACATGTTGCTAACAATATTTAACAACATTCATTGGCAGTGAAAAGAAAAGCCATTAAAACATAGTTCTTAAAAACATATTCGGCAACAGAGTTCTCAGAATTGTTAGTAAATAACACTTGTGTCTTGCTATCATATTTTCCAAAATGAGACTATACAGTTGCTTTTAAGGAGTGAAATCAAAATTCATGATTTCTTCCCTGAGCAAAATATTTACTAAATACCATGGCTTAGAACTTATACAATTGAACATTTTATGTATATGTATATATCTCCTTAATATAACATGTTCAGTTTGTTTAATTCTACATATACATATATTTTCAAATTTTACAAGAAGGAATGGCCAGTATTTTTATATAAATCCCCAGGTTTCAAAATGTCGGCACTGGTGGTTGAGGTCAATTTCGTGAGTGTTGTAAGGCCTCACAATTTGCTTAGTGTATACAATCACATGCCTAATCAAGCCTCAAATCTTCACTGATTTTTAGCTAGAGAATTCAGCTTCTTGCCAGGTGGACATCACTATAGGAAAGGCATCATGTGGCACTTTGCTTTTTTCTTTTTTTGTTTTCTTTTTTTTTTTTTTAAATCTT
>NW_022196903.1:58098681-58111061 GCF_008632895.1 Mastomys coucha
AAAAAAAAGATGAAACAAAAAAAAAAGAAAAGAAGGAAGGAACAATGGAAGAGAAAGAAAGAAAGAAAGAAACAAAGAAAGGAAGGAAGAAAGAAAGAAAGAAAGAAAGAAAGAAAGAGAAAGAGAGAGAGAAAGAGAGAAAGGGAAAAGGAAAAGAAGAAAATAATGAAAAAAGAAAAACATCTTTTATTTCAAACAAAATGTCCACTGTGATTTGTATAAAAACAAAAAACTAGGTTCCATAGACCTAGTGTCTGACTAGATATAAAAGTTTCCATGAGGAGAGACTCATGAACTAGAAACATTGTAAGAAACACTCTGAAGAGTTGAAATTTTGAAAATGAGTAATTGTAAAATTTATAGCACAAATAGAAATTAAAGTTTTGAAATTATATGTAATTGTCTTAGGGTTTTCTAGAGTCACAGAACTTATGGAGTGTCTCTATATATCAAGGTAATTTATTGTAATGACTTAGAGTCTGTAGTCCATCTAAATGGGCAGATGTGAGTGGAAAGTCCAAGACTCTAATACTTGCTCAGTTCCCTGAGTCTAGCTGTTTAAGCTGGTTATATGTAGAAGTAGGTTCCAAAAGATGTGCTGGCAAGTAAGGACAAGCAGTCAAAAAAGAGTGAATTTTCCTTATTCCAATGTCCTTCTTCAGCAGAAAGCAAGGCTCAGATTAAAAGTGTGTACCACCACTCCTGGATCTGGAATTTGTTTTATCCCGGGTTGACCTTGAACTCAGAGATCTGCTTGCCTCAGTCTCCTAGGATTAAAGTTGTGTACTACCTTGCCTGGGCCTTAACTTTTCATGGCCTCTTTGCCTCAAGATTTCCATGTCAAAATCCACATCAGAAACCTGTGTCTCCCATCCTCAAGATCTAAATCACAGGTGTGCCCTCCATTTCTGGATTGTAGTTCATTCCCAATATAGTCAAGTTGACAACCAGGAATAGCCATCATAGTAATCATCGGGATATAAATTAGTGAATTTGACAGTATGAAAGGAAACTATGTATCTTCTTTATCTGTGTTTGGTGAGGAAATCAAGTTTCCCTGAGGCTGTTGAACAAGTCAAGTTTGAATGCTATATTTATAACTTATTGAGTCTGCTTGGTTCCTTTTCTTATTCTTCCTTAATTACATTTTTAGAATAACAAGCTACTTATAATTTTGGTTGACATATTCCCTCTGTGTACATATTACTACCTTTAATTAGATTAGTGCCAAGTATCATTGGTTGATACAGGCTTGTATGTCTGAAAGCTGACATTACAGATATCTGACTTAACCTATTGATTTCCTATTTAATTCTTAAAAAGAGAACTTTATCTTAAGAAGAACATTTTAACATGTCAGATGCTATGTTTAAAATAGCCAAGCTTATGTCTAGATAAGTAACTGTGAATTGCTTAAGACAAACAGCATATTTTTCATAGAAGTTATTATTTGTCTCAAGACTCATAAGTAATATCATATTTACCTGATGGATAATAAAATATTTGAATTTGTATTTCAATTAACAAACAATTATTAGTTGCTAAAACTTATGCTGTTCACACTCTTAGCTTCTGTATGGAATTTTTGAGCTTTCAACCTAAAGAAACTTTACCTTTATAAATGTGTATCTAAAACTTATTTCTATGATTATTTTTATAATTAAATTTTAACTGAAGTATAGAAGTTAGGGATATTCTACAAGAAGATTAATAGACATGAAAACTGCTATTTACCAAATGTGATCATTATTAGCAAGTTGAATTCTGTAGAGACTATTATTTCCTTAAAAATAATCTGAACAGTATAAAAGCATAGAACGGTGCCATGAATAGATTATATGCAAGAAAATAAAAAGGAAATACATTCAAGAGAATTTAAGAAATAATGTGCAAAAGAGAATTCAATACCCTCATTTTCTTTTTAGAGCTAAGAGGAATGTATGGAATGTTCTGCGTTAATAAAACTTATTTTCTTTTTTCCTCTTAATTTTCCGTACATTCTTTCTTTCTATTTAGATAACTGTCTGCAGTTTTTAACAGACCTATAAGCACACTTATCAGCATGTAAAATGAATATGACAGCAACTTAACCATCAAGTTATTTTCAATGGCTTGCAAAATTTTGTCCATTGAAGAAAGTAGGTGGATTCACATTCCATGTAACTATTCAAATTATTTCTGAGTTTTTATGAAGAAATATTTAATATCCTCACCTGTTGTTGACCAACATTGTAACTTGCATTTGTCCCAAGATTATTTCAGGTGTTATGAAAACCATCTACTCATAGACTTAAAAAGCAGACAGATGTGGTTTTCTTTTGTTGTTTTAGATTTTGGTTTTGTTGTTTGCTTGTTTGTTTGTTTGTTTGATTTGATTTGAGAAAATAGGACTGTGAGATATTAAGATTCTGCACTGTAGCTTCCAATTAGCCATGGGAGGATGTATTATAAAAGAAAGAAAAGAGCAACAGTTTGGACTATTGATTCTAGATGAAAATATTAAACAACCACCAGAGAGAATTCCCAAAAAGATGTAAAAGACTGCTAATGAACTAAGTTACTCAAAGTATAATGACTGAAGTTCTTTAATTCCAATTTACTGAAAATGAGGTATGGATTAGCAATTAGGTGTTTGCTAGAGACTTTTAAGATCATTCACAGATCAAACTGCAGTTCGTGAAGCAGCCCCCAGTTAGATGGCTTTGAAAATCTGTTTATATTTATAGAGGTGCTGTCATGTGTAAAGTATAGTTAACATAAGAACTAAAGAAATAATCTCTGCACTCTACAGATTTACAGATTACATGAAGTGAGATAGACATGGAGGATTCAGTGCCTCCACACTGCACGAGTGCAAGTGTAGGGATGAAAATTAGCCATTATAGAAAAGGAAAAGTTCAAATTGAGTGTGATCAGTCTCTCCATTTACTAGTTTATATCATCTATATCAATGTTAATAAAGCATAGAAAATGGAAAGTTTATTGCTATTTTTTTGTCTTAGCATCTCCAAGCATGTTTCTAGTATTTTTTTATGAGAGGAATTCGAACATTTTTTACCAGAAAGCTTAGTGACCATTTAAGAATGTTCAAGCAATAGGCATGTAGCTGACTTCATGGCATGAAAATGAGTGCACCAGTCTCCTGCTTGCTTCCAGACACTGTGATCATTTGATCACTCTGATGTGGCATTACCTCCACAGAGAGTTAAAGCAGCTCAGTGTACACCCTAAAGACATACAGTAGCAGCTTCCTGGGAAGCAATTATAATCTTTCTTCAGGACATACAGAAGAGAATTTCAATTAAGCAAATGCCTATAATGATTTAAGCAGGTGCACTTTCTTATGCTGTAGTTATCGAGAAGTAATACCGTTGCTGTCCAATTTTAGCTCTTATTTAAAACCATGACATAAAGGGGTATTTCTAGGATTCCTCTGTGCATACAACGCTGTAACTTACAAGAATTGACAATGTCGACATTATCTGTGTCTCATCCTGCTACATGCTTAGAGATATCTGTTCTAATTCTAAGGCACCGATCTTAGCATACAGAAATATATAAATACCCTAAGGTGATGGTGACACTTTTGACTTCTGTTTAGAGGCCATTCTCTGTGTTCCTTCATTATCTTTATTGTTCAAGTGCACCTTTGTCCTCCTGGCACATCTGTTCCTCCAGTATCGGTCCAGGTTTTTTTTTTCTAGTATCTTGACAGTCCTCACAATAGCCCAATGTCTCAAAATTTCAATTGATCTTAGTTTATCTTAGAATCCTCTAATGTGATTATGCAGAGCCTCAGGGTTTTTTTTCCTCATTGTAGCCTATAGCTCAGATTACCATTGTACATGAGCCTCCTGCCAGTGACTATAAAATGTAAAGGTGTATCCTTTGGCCCTTTAATTTTTGTATGCTTAAAGATGTATGTTTTGTGGCCTATCCTAAGGAATTAAGACCATTTAATCTAAACTATATAACACGATTGGTTATTTCCTAAGTAAAGTTGGTGCAGGCATTGTCTAATGAACTGGTATTTTAAGACACAGTGTAAAGAACTGTTTCATTTCAGTAGAGCTTATCCACGGGTGTTAACAATGTTTTCAGTGAAATAGATGCAAACAAAAATAAAAGTACACGTAGAATGTGTAGAAATCAAATAGAAAGTGAGGCAGGAAATATAAGAAAAACACATGTCTTTGACATGTTTGAATTCATGTACCAAATGTTCATTGTTCTAACTGTTGTTAAAAAAAAATATAGCTTTCCCGATAACTCTCAAAAGTGCCCCAGGGCTGCAGCTTCATGCATGCTCCTGTCTTACTTTCCCTCTCAATATTACATCCTTTGCACATTTAAGCCATGACCAATGATAACCAATAACAATCTCTGTCAGTCATTTTTACCTATCTAGCTTTTGTAATAAAAATGCCAAGCTTCCCAACTGAGATTCCTTTAAAGTTCACATTCTTTTTTTCTTATTTTTTTTCTTTTTACCTAAAGGGCAGTGTAGACTAAAAGAAATTGTGAAATATACCTCCATAAAAATTTAAATGTTGAAAGAATTTTAACAGATGAGACAAGCTTAAAATGTGCCATACTATGCATATGCAAAACAATTATAAAGTTTAGGGCAGCTCATCAGAACACCTGTATAAATATATAAATTATGTTTGAAGTCCTTCTTTGTGTCTCAAAGAGCACTGTGATTAATTATCCTCTATTAACACTCTCTTCAGGCTAGTTTGACTTAATCCATCTTGAATACATTTTTCACTATTCCTGTCAGGAAACACCTTTCATCTCTGAAAATCAAACTTCCATTGATAAGTGTTGTTTATGAGTTACTTTCATTTAGAATGAATGTTACAAGCACTCCCACACTCAGAAATTTAACTTTGCTGCTTATATTCCCCAGGTCATTGCACAAGTGTAAATACCAGTATATCCATACTGGTATGAGTGATTTAAAAAATTAATAAATGAGGAGCTGAAAGAAATGTCTCATCAGACAAATGTGCTTGCCACCAAGCTTCAGTTCAACCCAAGGGACCCACACTGGGGAAGGAGTGAGCTGACTGCTGTAGGTTTCCTCTGTTCACTACAGATATGACGTGACATGCTCATACTTTCTCCACACCCACAAGACAAACAAAGAAATGCAAATTAAAGTGAATGAATAGAAAACATGAATTTTCTACATGAAATAATTATTCAGGTCACTATTCCTTTGTCTGTTGTCTCATGTATGGGAGAGGGCCTTTGAGAAGAGAGAACTGCAGTAAGAATAGTTGAAATTTGACAGCCAGGTGGACAAAATGGACACTCCTTTCTTAAAATCTGTCTCAAGCTCCTTGGTCAGGTATGGTCCATCACTGTCTCCTTGTTCCTTGATGCTTGGATGTTGTCGGGCTTGTTCTTGCAGTGGACTTATGCATGCAGTCATAGATTTTGTGTATAAGTACACTGTCAGGCAAACACTGTTAATTCTGTGTCATAAAACCTTTTGATCCCGCAGATGCAAAGAGCCATTAATCTTAGGAGAAGAGGATATAGTAGAACTTCCCATTTAGGAATGAGAACTCCTTAGTCATTTATTCTCTGCATATTGACAAGATCTTTATATTAGTGACCACATGCTGAAAAACAAAATGCGTCTCTCATGAAGGTTGAGTGTTGCACTAGTGTAATAGAATTGAGGTAAGTACTTAAGGAGCAGTTTAATACCATGTTCATTTTAGCAAACTAATACTATTGGCCTCTACCTTAAGGCTCATGACATAATGCAGCCATGGCTTCTTTGCACAGTTCATGATATGAGTTCTGTCTTGTTAACCTGCCCTAAATCTAACCAGAAAGAAACTGATTGCCTCTATAAGAATCATGGCACAATTTCACCATTGGGTGTGTAGTGTTTTAATTAGACTGCAATGCTTTGAATGGTTCATGTTTATTGTACTTTGCAAGGAGCAATGGTATTGCTCACAATTTACTAACCCTTCACATGCTTGTCTCAAAACAAGTCAGAAATCTATGCATAGAAGAGTATAGTTAAAATTTTCATCAGTACAAAACAATTTTAACATTCACTCACTTTTATAGGAAACAAGGATTCACATTACAGATGGCCAGGTCCTGTTCAGTCTATCTAGATCTTAAAAGAGACACGACCCACGGATTCTTAACATCAAACACCTCTCATGTATAGGTGTTCTGATTCCTTAATTAGTCTATGCAGATATCTCTTTGAAAAACTCTTGAAGGAGAAAATGGAGCTCTGAGATTAATGATTGGGATCTACTTCAGCCCAGAGATAATATTACTAGTATAGCCCATATTCAAGAAAAACATTGGATTTGTCTTATAATTTTATTTTTTTGAGATTATACTTTTGAGATTACATCAGTCTTGCCTTGCCTTTCCTTCCTGTCAGTCGTATCATATGCTTCTCCTTTCTTTCAACTTCATCACCTCCTTTTTCATTAAGTACACACACACACACATACAACTACACAAATACACATACACTCTCATGTACACACACATACTGTACAACATACTTAGTTGGTATGGCATGACTGTTTTCAGACAAGGTCATAACTAATAGGGGTCTGCTTCCCTGAGGCAAGACTATTTCTGCAGCTCTTAGCAGTACTTAGTTGAGTGTGGTTCTTTGAGTAGGGTTGAGACTTCATGAATTTTCACTTATCCCTAACCATCACGTCTGTTGTTGTCCTTGTTCAGTTCATCTTTAGGCAATCATGTTGATGAGACTTTACACTTGTATCTTCTAACACTACTACGTCACACAATCTCATAGCAAATTTCCTGTTCCTTTTGCATTTAATAATTTTTTCTGCTCCCTCCTCTGAAATGATCTCTGAGCTTCAGATGCAGGAATTGTATTGTGGATGTGTCCTTTGGAAATAAGCTTCACATCTCTGTTTTTGTTGTTGTTTTTGTTGTTATTGTTGTTTGTTTTTTGTTTTTGTTTTTGTATTATTGGTTGTAGTTTTCTATAATAGGTTCTGTCTGTTGCTAAGAGAAGTTTCCTTGATAAAAAGAGATGATCATTACACTTAGCTGTGGGTACAAGAACAAATATTTATAATGTTCTTTGTTATTACACTGTTCCAGTTCAGTAGTTCTTCCCTAATATCCATGACTTCACTAGTCCCAGATAGTTAGCTAGGCTTCCGGTATCAGGCATGATTTCTCTCTTGTTGAATGGATCTTGAGTCCAGTCCCAGGGATCTTTACAGGTATCAGGCAGGCAAACACGTGGTGCACATGACTTCACTAGTCCCAGATAGTTAGCTAGGCTTCCGGTATCAGGCATGATTTCTCTCTTGTTGAATGGATCTTGAGTCCATTTGAGAGCTGTCACTTACTGCCAGGATCGACATGCTACTACTGCACCTATAGATTGCTGAGTGTGGTTCTGGTTCACAAACATAATGGCAGGGTGGGATTGTTGACGGCTTCTCTCCTTTGGAAGCATGATAACGCTTTCTGATATCATGAATGCTAGTCCTCAGAGAGGAAGCTTATCAGGTCAGTTCCATTTCAGCAGCCTCTGGGCCCTATTTCTGAAGTGTGTGGTGTCTCCAGGAATGGGGACTTATCTTCCACAGCTCAAAGGGCAACCAAAGACAGTGGCAATGACAATGGTTTATAATTCCTTAGGAATCTCTTAGACAACCCTAACAACTCGATAAAGAAGTTTTCATGACTAATATTGAGGATTTTGTTAGTTTATCTCTGATTCTTAGAGAAAGCATTGTTAGCCAAATTTTAATTTAACCTATGTATATGTGTGTGTTTATATGCTGATTTACTTCTTTGTATTATAGGTGTTTTTAGATATATAGTTATTAGGATTCTTTTTTAATTCTAGTGAATCAGAATAGCCAAGTTTGCTGAAGACATCTTAACAGCAGCTTATTCAATATGGCTGTTCCAGTAAAAAGTCTACACTGAATATGCCAAGAGATCCACTCAGTATTATGGCGCCCCCGTGTCCATTTTACTAAGTCATCTGTGGCAACTTTCCATGAGCTATGAGCCCATGTCAGGAATCAGCGCCTGGGTTTCTGCCAGTCTTTAGCCTTCTGCATTTTTGGCTCATACAATTTATCTTGATTTCCTAGGCAGGAGAGAAGTTATTTTTTTTCTTTTGTATTCTAGACTTTTTTGCTTCCCAGAATTCCTGTGTCTTCCGAGTCTCTTGTATTTTCTGTCTTGTGGCAAGTAAGTCACATTTCTGAATTCGGTGCATACCTCCTCCCCAAAGACTTTTTGAACAAGTTCCTAGGTACAGTAAGCCAGTGTCTTCTAGAAGTTTTAGCCCCATGGCACACTGCTTAGCAGTGAATGATGGCCTGCTTCTAAGATTCTCTCTTGCACATTCGTCATACCCACCACATACCTGTTTGAAAGTAAAGTTCCAGAGACTGTTCTTTTCACCATTTACATATCTTTTTAGATGATCAATATATAGGAGAGGTGAAGTACAAATGATAGTAGACAAGAAAAGAGAAGGAGAAAAGTAGTCTTAAATTTTTCTTATACTCAAACACTGTTCTGAGACTGGTCTACCAGCACCCACATTTCCTCATCTGGAGCGTAGTTTCACCAGAGAATAGGTTAAAAAAAAATAAAAGAAAATTATGTATTTGTTTGGGTCTCATATGATTGGGATAATTGAAATTTGTAGAGAGAAATGTTAAATGTGGTGCTTAAGCATATTTAAATGTTTTCCTCTATTAATGGTGGCTGGCTTCAGAACCATTTACTCAGAATAAATCCTAAAATACAAAATATCTCAATGAAGATTAGCTGTATTTGACGGACAAAAGACTATAAGACCATCTTTAATAATAATGAATTATTTAAAAAAAAGTGGGACTTAAGAGTTCTATAATATAGTTGAAGACTATTATTTTCCTTCAAATTCTGCACAAAGTAGTATAGTATATACGATTATAATTATGTTTTAAAATGAGTTTTGGTTTCTTAAAGTGGAAAGTTTAAAGTCATAAGGAATTTCAGAGCTATGTTGTAAATAATATAGTTTACTTTTGTTTTTATTTTAGGTTTTTGTAATTTTACTATTTTTTAAGGCATGAGGTATCACAAAAGTTCAAGCTTGCTTCATCTGGTTTTACTTTTCTTGTTTGAGCGTTTCATACATTTATATGGCATTAATAGACAATCCCTCCCCTCACGGGCACACCGTCCCTCTACCAGTCCCTCCATACTTCCATGCCTTTTGTGTGCCAGCATCAAGAGACTAATCAATGGAGCAAGGACAACTTATCTCAGGGTACACCATGGAAAAAATGGCACTCTCTTCTCCAATAGGCATTTATTCCCAAACAAGATAGTATTATCAGCATTGAGCAACTTCATGTAGTTTTATAAGGAATAGAAACAAAGAACATTCATAAACTAAATTAAAATCAACTATTATAGATGCACATATGAAAATACATCCCTGACAAACAACAAAATATCACTATATGCATTATATATAAATAAAATGTATATATGTACATATATAAATGCATTATTTACTTTTCTTACTATTTTTTGTGTTAATTGCAATTTGAAATACGGTTTCACAGATACTTAATCTGTATAACATTAACGAATGAGAACTTGGAATTATTTTCTAAAACAAGTTAACCACAAAATATACTAAGAGATAAATGCTCTCACCAAATTACAATAAATATGTACTTATTGTTTTATCAAAGAAAACAAATATTGTTCAATTGTTTATTCAAGTTTGGAGCTGGAGAGATGGCTCAACAGTTAAGAGAACGGACTGCTCTTCAACAAAGTCAAAAGATGAGGTTTTCATTTCTACTGCACACATAGAGGCTCACAAGCATTTGCAGCCTCAATCCCAGGGATCTTTACAGGTATCAGGCAGGCAAACACGCGGTGCACATCTAGATGCAAGCAAAATACTCACAAACAAAAATAAAATAAAAATTGAAAAACAATTTAATCAAGAAAAACATGAAAATAAGTATTAATTTTAATTGTATAATTATACTCATAAATATGAAAATTTATGCAATTTTAATTAATTTGGATAGCATTAACATATAGGGCACAAATATTTTTTACTTTGAAAGGCTATATATTTTATATAATTTTATAGATTTTAAAGTTCATATATTATAATCTTCCCAAGTTTTATGTTTACATACATCATTTTCCTATGATGTTTTAGTAATTACCAATAATTACTTTCCCTTTCTCCCTCCCTAATCACAAGTAGATATTTTTAAGAACTCAAGAACACAGTGATAATTGACATTTGATATCAAAGAACATTCTGTCTGAACAAATACATTGAATGACTTAAACCAACAATATCAAACTAAGTATTTTTGAATTCATTTGTCCTAGTTTGGACTTAGCAGTTCATGCTGACTACTTGCTGAAAGCTGACAGACCATGAATAGAAAACAAACTGCGCTGTGTGGCTTTGATAGCTACTGGTGGACCGTCTGAAAACTGCACAAGTTCAGGAAGGCACCTCCATTTAATATTATTGCCAGAATTAGTCAGCCATTAAATAAAAGTTTCCTGAAATCCTGGTATCTCCTTCTATTCTTTTATTTTAATTAAAGCTAGAGAGAATCATTGATTGAAATGTCTTTTATCCTCTTACTGCTTAAAAAAAAATTACCTCAGTCTTTTATACTCCTTCTTAATCATGAATGCAAATAAAATTCAAAGTGTAATCAGCAGCTGCTGAAAGAGAGCACTGAGCAAACTGGGTTGCCATGGAAACCGTGAAGTCAGTCCTTGACCAGGCAAAGAATAATACCTGGTGTGTCTCTGTGTGTGTGTGTGTGTGTGTGTGTGTCTGTGTGTGTCTGTGTGTGTGATAGGAATGAGCAGAACAACAATTTACAAAGGACAACTAAAAATATCTCAAGGTCTTCCCCCATCACTAAATTGCTCATCTTTAGATATTTAAGTTAAAGCTGAAGGAGTGAGTTCAGCTATTACATTAAAATTATAGCAGACTGATCCATATTTGAGGCCGGAGAGTCCTGTCCTTCGTGGTGCTACAGGTATGAAAATAGCCTGATTAGACCAGAACTGAATACCTTAAATATTGAAAGCATCACTTTGCAAACAAATAAACAATTAGCATAATTATCTGGCCTATTATTGCTGTCATTATCCTTGCCTTCCCTTTTTCAGAAAACATTACAGCATTCTAATTTTATTTTCTCCTGGGAATGAATTATCTCCTGCTCTAAGCTGCTGGGGGAAAGCAGTGAAACATTGGATATAAAGGTCAACCCGCTGAGGGATTTTCAGCAGTGAGTAAACACATCCAGAAGAGGAAGTGCTTCCCCCTCAGTCTTGTTCAACACAAATATAGGTTTAAACTGACAGGTACAGTGTTTGAGTGTCTTAATTGGGCACATGCAATAGTCATGAGAGGTAATTTGATTATAATCCAACTATTACAAATGAAGATTAAACTAAAGTTTTTCAATAAATCTTTATCAGTATAAAAATAAAAGTAGCTCAATGTTGTTGGAATTTTGTTCTAGGTTGTCAAAACCTTTGGGGGAAACATGTTTCTGATTAGTAAGAAACAAAAGTACCATTTTTATTGGCAAACAATCAGTTTGGGACACATGGCCTCGTTGTGTGCCAAGGGATAGGTGCTGTTTTTCCTACCAGCCCTGTTGATGAGAATGGAGCCTCTGCCCCTTATTTTTCTGTGCATTTCATCTCAAGCCTGGATGCTGTTGCTTTCCGCCAGGTGCTTTCTTTATCAACTGCACAAGACAGGTCAGTGTGATTCTCCCAGATTTCCAACTGAGGAAACATAAGCAGAAAAAGTTCAGTGACTTGTCTGAGATGGCTGAACAAGTTATTGACAGGGGAGAAATTAGAATTTGCTCAGAACAGAGTGACTTTCTACTGATTCAGTGAATCTGCAATGGAGTTAGGGAATGGTGAGAAGGTTCCTGATTGGAGGCAGTAAGAAAGCACCAGCAGAGTCTTCTAGTGATATTATATGCATTGAGTCTCAGGGGATAGAAGAAGCAAAAGTGAATGTGCTTACCAATGGAGACAAAACATTCCCTTTTCTCATTTGCCTATTTGGGGGGCAGTTTTTCTGCTCCCAACTGTGCTTTACTATTGGAGAGTTAGTCGTCCTTATCTGCCTCAAGCAGTAGTTGCTACCATCCAGTATATTCCAAAAAATCATGGAAACCACACTTGTGCTCAGTGACTATATTTAGAAACAGTCTTAAAAATGAAGTACTCCAGAGTGGACATAGTACTACCGGAGGACCCGGCTATACCACTCCTGGGCATATACCCAAAAAATACTGCAA
>NW_022196903.1:58111639-58132653 GCF_008632895.1 Mastomys coucha
TTAGGACGAACAACAATATGAACTAACTAGTACTCTCAGAACTCCCAGGGTCTCAACCACCAACCAAGAACTGCACATGGAGGGGTCTGATTGTTCAAGCAGCATTTGTATAGTAGAGGATTGCAAATTCGATCATCAATAGGAGGAGAGGACCTCGGCCCTGTGAAGGTTTTGTACCCCAGTGTAGGGGAATGCCAGGGCCAGAAAGTGGGAGAGGGCAGGGTGGCAGGCAACAGGGGTTTGTTTTTGTTGTTTTTGTTTGTTTCTTTGTTTTTTGGAGGGGAAACTGGGAATGGTGAAATTTACATGTAAATAAAGAAAATATAAAAAAAATGAAGTACTCATTTGTCATTTATCTAGTACACAATTTTCTTTGTCTAGTTTATAAGAGCAGTTCTCAACTTGTGGCTCACCAGCCCACTGGAACTGACTACTTCACAGGGTCACATATCTGCATATCAGATATTTCTATTATAATACATAACTAGAAAAATTACTGTTATGAAGTAGCAATGAAGTAATTTTATGGTTGGAGGTCACCACAATATTAAGAACTGTATTACAATGTAGCAACATTTGATGGGTTGGGAACCACTGGTTTATTGTACAGTAAGATTATATTTATATACATTTTATAGGGTTAGACCTATTGATTTAATTCTTATTAATTGTATAAGGTAACAATGATGGTGTGCTACTTCCATATTTAATAAAAAAAAGAAAAGAATAAAGGGAAGAGAAAAAAGCTATATATACATGAAAGCAATGAGACAGGACTGCTAAGATACTTGGCACCAATCCTGCCAATATGAAGTTCATTCTTTGATACATTTGCACAGAAAACATAATCTGCTACCACAAGTTGTCCTGAGACCTTCACACAATCACAGGAATTCACAGGCATTCACTTTCATACAATGAGCACAAACACACACACACACACAGAGAACTTGGATGGTAATGTTAAGTAAAGGATTCTACATATTTCTGATAGCTTTTTACTTGTAAAATGCTTGTTTCTTTGGGACTTTATCTTCATGTTAAAATCATAAAAGAAATTTAAGAACTTTAAAAATTACTTCAAGGAGAAACTTAAAAAGCTGAATTCCTCCTTTGGATAATGCACAATATTCCACATGCCTATTTTATAGACAAAGCAACTAACTATTGCTAACACATTTAAATAACCAATGGATAAATATGAGGAACAAAGAATGGCATGACTTTTAATGTTTAAGTTACTGTATCTGTGAAATTTAGATCATAAGAGCTCCACTTTCTTCTAACTTTTCCTCATCAATAATCAGAGGACTACCTTTCAACAACCTTAGGAGTCTATCTTTCTTCCTGTTATTCAGATGATAACTGCCATCAAACAAGTTCACAAAGCCCACAACGATCTTAGCAGTGTAGTAAATAGATCTGTTGAAGGTGACTGTCTCCACTGTTGTGCAGTAATTTTATTACACTGTTACTGGGGAGCAGTCAACTGAAGTGTTCTCAGGTTGTACTTTGCTTTTTTTTTATGGTTTTTAAAGACAGGGTTTTTCTGTGTATCCCAGGCTGTCCTGGAACTCACTCTGTCAACCAGGTTGGCCTTGAACTCAGAAATCTGCCTGTCTCTGCCTCCTGAGTGGTGGGATTAAAGGCATGCACCACCACTGCCCAACTCAGGTTGTTCTTGAGCATAGCAATATTACCTAAACATTAAGAAGAGCACAGATTTCAGGCTTCCCTAAGGTACTGTGTCAGAAACACAAGAATCTGAGCCCAGTGATCTGTATAGTAGCCACTCACTTAAGCAATGGCAACCCCTGGCAGTATTAAAATAAAAACCAAAAAAAAAAAAAAAAAAAAAAAAGGAGAGAGAAAAAAGGAAAAACCACTTGTTTATAGCACCATTTTAAAAATAGGGCTGGAGAGATGGCTCAGCCGTTAAAGGCTAGGCTCACAACCAAAAATATAAAAATACACTTTTGTGTGTATATGCAGATTATTATAAATGCCATCTTTTATTCTTCATAATATTTAATTTTCTTTAGGAACATAGACTTATCTGAATTATATTTATTAGGAAACAATGTGAATTAATGAGTCTTTAGTCTTTCATAGAGATCTAGGCCTATATATAAATTAAAAGGTTATATTCTGAGACAATATGGGCATAGTATTGTTTTGTGTGTTAAAGAGAATATTTTAGTGGCAAGCAAAATAAAGGTAAGGAATTTGACACCAAGTACCTGAAATCCCAGAGTTCTGCTATGCTGGAACACATCAATTCTCATCAGTGTTACAGAATGGCCAGTACATGAGAGTCAGGAAAGAAATGTGCTGCTGGAAAGAGGGGCATCACCCATTCTCACAGAGTTCCTCCTGTTAGCAATATGGTGAGTCTTGCTCCTAACACAGTCAATATCTGTAACTTATGAAAGTTTCCAAGCTTATTTCATTCACTTCAATTAGCTTCATCTTATTGGACAAGACCAAATTGTTACCAGTGTTACAGAAGTCTCATGGCCCATTTTGATACTTTAATTTCTCCTATTTTATATTACAGAGAATGAAAGTTTGTAATAGATATGACACAGTACATTTAAGTTTAAATATGTGATATGTCCATTTTTGTACTATTATCACTAATCACTAATGTTGTTTTCTTCACTGTGAACTAATTTTAACAATTACTGTGGCAGTTTTAGATACAAACTTTTAAAGTAACTTTGTAAAAGTCTACATAGAAATAACAATCCACATTCCTTTCAAACCTGGAAGAAGGTGTAGTTAGAAATCAAGTTCTTCATAAAAGACAAAAGGCTGTAAAAAGTTTAAAATCCAGGATCGTCTTAAGACAGGAACAAAGGTGGTCTTGAACTGAAACATGAATGCTTAAAACTTAGGTAAAATTGCTCCTTTTTCTCCTAAATGCTCTCATTTTAGTCTCTTTTACACACATTGTGTGATAATCAGCTTGCTTGTACCCTAAATTTATGCTGATGCCACTTACTGATGCTCACATATCCATTAAGCAAGACAGGTCCACTAGGCTCTTTTCTATGGTCACTTATTGACTCTTAACAGATACTTCCAACATTTGCTTGTATAGGAGAAGATGAACATATTCTTTATTTTTCCTCTTTGACCCATTCTGCCAAGTTCAGCGAGAGTCTGGAAACCACATCAGACTGTTCTCCATGAAGCTGGCATCTTCATTGTGCAGGCCTCACCTCTCTCAACATTTCACAACACTGTGCCACAGTTGGTGGTGATTAAACAGGGCTGTATTCACACTTCTGTGCCACTGGGGTCTTCCACAGACAAGCTGAAAAGGAAAACTGTGCCTTAATGTTGAGCATGAATTTCATATCTAGCCCAATTTAAAACTGTGCATGAAATATCTCATATTTCCTCAATGTAGAGAAAAGTATAATGCATTTTGTAACACAACCTGGTAGCTTTGATGATTCATTCTGTATATAAAATCATATTATTAAATAAAGTAATTTGTATTGGTCCCACACAGTAAGCAAACAATAAACACAGATGTATATTCTGTGTAGTAAAATGTTAAGATTGCTTCTTTTAATGTATTAAAAAAGACAAATGCCATGGCTATTTTCTGAAACCAGCTTTCAGCTATGAGGTGTTGCAAATACGTATCACAACATATGAGGGTATGAACATCCCCTCCCTTTTATGCTCTTCTTCATCACCAATCACCTTTGGAATCACTCTCTTAATTACAACATGTTGCATTTTTTGCATCCTAGCTTCTTAATGATGCCTTCATCTTCTGAACTCAACAATGTCCTACGTAAGTTTATGTGTACTGCAGTGACATCTTTACTTCTCAAAGCATATTGTAGGGAAAGAGAATTGCTACGGATAAATCGCTCTGCAAAATCAAGTTTAAGAAGTCTCCCCCTAAGCCAGAAAGGAAAAGTATTTTGAAACATAAAAGCAGCATATGTTTGAGACATTGATGTGAGTTGATGGAGGTCAGGTTTGCATACTAATTGCTTTCCATTAGCAGCTAAGAGGTACCTGACCATCGGGACTTATTGGTGACTTTTAGGAAGATCTGCAAAGAGAAACATGCTGATCAAGTACTTGATTATAAACCTCCTGTTCTCAAACAAAATAGTGTAGAACACAATCAGCAAGTACATGATTGAGACAGGAATATAAATGCATGAAAATGAATTGCACTTTAATGCTGAGTGAGCTAAATAAATAAATAAATAAATAAATAATCAAATGGCAGAGTAGCTCATCTCAAAATTTCCATGTGCCTGAAAAGGGTCTTCTGAATAGGACTTTCTGAAATTTCAAATACAGTGAGTTAGGAACCTGGATCTACCACCCCCATCCCTTACTAACCATTTCCAGTTATAAATCCTGTGTTCATTCTTAGTGTATCATTAGTGGGATTATACGTTTTTCATAAGCTTTAACATTTAGGATACTAAAATAGGACTTAAAAACTGCTGATGCCAGCCAGAATTAGCATACAGTTTACAATGAAATATGAAAACTCAAGAATATATAAACATATCTAAGTAATCTTACTGAGAAGCACACGAAGAGCAGGAAGCAAAGAGGATTTGGTTTTAAAGCTCTATAATATTTTTCGAGAGAACATTGTAGGTTTAAGCTCATTAGTGTGAGCTGACAAGAGAAAGCATACCACTATTGATGACATTAATTTCAGCAAATACACAAGTGAGAAACACAGGCATGCAAAGATGCCTGGAGAAGATGGTTTAATCTTGTAAGAACTTACATTTGTGCTTGATGAATATGTATGTACTTTGACCT
Source organism: Mastomys coucha (assembly GCF_008632895.1). Lineage (NCBI taxonomy): Eukaryota > Metazoa > Chordata > Mammalia > Rodentia > Muridae > Mastomys > Mastomys coucha. Next base: position 58,116,455 of record NW_022196903.1, read on the forward strand.
CAAGCTATTGGGTAAATTGCTTTTCTAGGGTCAAATATGGACATAGTGATGAATTATGGGTCTCATTACCCCCTGACTCATCCGCAGTTTTCCATCTATAGCACTGAAAGCTATGGGTTCACAAATGCTTAAACTGAAGTATTCAGTACTGTAAGATAATTAAAATTATGAATTTACCTTATGTTAAACTTTTCCAGCTGAAATATAAATGCACTACAGGATTTCTAAAAATAAAAGCAAGTTTCTAGGCTTAATATACTCTCCATGAATTCATATATCTTAAGTAAGAATATTATTCAGAGCCCCGTATGGAACTCATACCTATAATTTCAGCACACAGGAGAGTAAAACAGAAGGAACATTGAGAGTTCAAGGCCAGCCTGAAGAGCACAATGAATTCCAGATCTGTCTGGATGACAGTATGATATGCTACCTCAACAATAAAATTTAAAACAATATATTTGGTTTCATGAAATATTAAAGAAGAGATTATGAATGTAAATAGAAACAGGAGGTAATTACATGAGACACAGCTGTATTTAGCTAGAGTAAGTTGGTATGACTATTAAGGAAATCACAAAAATAACAATATGCAACAAGTATGTATATATTTGTATATTGCTGATTACTTTGCAGCTTCTTCCATAGAAATGACAGCTTTTTAATACAGAATTACAGCATTTGTACTCCACATGCTTGCATCACAATACATCAATTTTAACATGAATGATAATACTATACTCTAGTATTGTTTAGTCAAACAAAACACAAAGCTTGAGGTAGGGGTTGGTGATTCCCCACCTGTTCTTTTATTGTTAAGAACTGATTTCACTATTCTGAGCTTTTTACCTTTCCAAATGATTTGATAATTGTTCTTTCCATGTCTTAGAAGAATTGTGTTGCGATTTTGATGGGGATTGCACTTTATCTATAGATTGCCTTTGGTATGATGGCCATATTTGCTATGTTAATTTTGTCAATTCGTGAGGATGGGAGACCTCTACATTTTCTGAGATCTTCAATTTCTTTCTTGAGAGACTTGAAGTTATTGTCATACTGGTCTTTCACTTGTTTGGTTAGAATTACATCAAGATATTTTATATTATTCGTGGATATTGTGAAGGGAGATGTTTCCCTAAATTCTTTCTCAGACTATTTATCCTTTGTATAAAGGAAAGCTACTGATTTATTTAATTTTATATCCAGCCACTTTGCTGAAGTTGCTTATCAGCTGGAGAAGTTCTCTGGTAGAATTTTTGGGGTTGCTTATGTATACCACCATATTACCTTCAACTAGTGATTCCTTGACTTCTTCTTTACTAATTTGTATCCCTTTGATCTCTTTTTGTTGTCTTGTTGTTCTAGCTAACAGTTAGAGTATTATATTGAATAGATATGGCGAGAGTAGGCATCCTTGTCTTGTCCCTGATTTCAGTGGGATTGCTTCAAGTATGTCTCCATTTAATTTGATATGGCTGTTGGTTTGCAGTAAATTGCTTTTATTATGTTTAGGTATGGGTCTTGAATTCTTGATCTCTTCAATACTTTTAACATGAAGGGGTGTTGTGTGTTTTGTCAAATATTTTTTTTTCTGCATCTAAGATGATCATGTGATTTTTTTAGTTTGTTTATATAGTGGATTATGTTAATGGATTTTCATATATTAAACCAACTTTGCATCCCTGGGATGCAGCCTACTTGATCGTGGTGAATAATAGTTTTAATGTGTTCTTGCATTTGGTTTGCAAGAATTTTATGGAGTATTTTTGCACAGAACTCAAAATGATCAACAAGCTGAAGTGCCCAAGTAAGGACGCCTCAGTCCCATTTGGGAGAGAGAAGTAAGCAATCACAAGTAGGGAGGGAGGGAGGAACCTGAGAGGGTCCCTCCTACCAATCTCTCCCACATACACATCTTCTTGACCCCAGATCCACCCCTGTCTATACTTCCCCTCAGAAAAGAGACAGCTTCCCAGAAACATCAACCAAATGTGGCATAACAAGCTAAAATAAGACCAAGCACCTATTCTCAGAATCAAGGCTTACCAGTGTCTCCTAATAGTGGGAAAAGGGTCCCAAAGACAAAAAAGGGGTCAGGAATAGTCACCTCTCCCACTGATAGGAATCTGGCAAAAACACCAAGCTACACACCAATAACATGTTCCGAGGACCCAAATCAGACCTGTACAATATCCCTGAACACTATGAACCCAATAGAGAATAGAGTCTGGGTCAGTTGTGTCTGTGGGTCATTTTCTTGTGGTTTCCTTGATCCCTCTGGCTCCTCAAATCTTTCCTCCCCTTCTTCTGCAGGATTCCTAGAACTCCAACTAATATACGGCTGTGGGATCCTTCATCTGCTACCATCAATGGATCAAGTTTCTCTGATGATGATTATGTAGGTCAGAGGTTGTGTTGAGCCCTAGTCTTCTAACATAGCCTGTAAAAGAAAACTTGCCCTTGAATATACCAAAAATCCAGTTATTTTTAGTGTAATGGTAATTGGTTTGGGGCACTCCTGTGGCATGGAATGATCTGTATAATAGATAGCAAGTATCAATTTGGTTAACACTCTCCGTCCTGCTTTATCCTGCATACAGAAAGAAATGAAGGGAACAAGCTATGTGACTCAAGATATTCTCATTGCTTTCTTATGTGTTTTCTGAATAGACTGTTTTGAATAAATGTTCCTTCAGAAGGTACTTCTAAGTTATGTTTTTCATAGTTCTGGATAAAAATGTATTACTGAATCTCTAACACTGTGATACTTATAGTTTTCTATTTGTACACCAAAGCCATCCATTTTTACATGTGTTTTAAGGCACCTACAAGTGCTTTAAAACATTCCCAGGAATGAAGAGGTGGGATGGTGGGTAAAATCATTGGTTGTCTTTCTAGAGGATACAGGTTTGACTTCTAGCACCTACATGATGGCTCTGAACTCCAGGTTCAGAGGATATAATGGCATCTTTTGATCTTCTTGGGCACTGGGCATACATGCAGGCAAATCATCCATACATATAAAATAATAATTCAAAAATATCTTTCTTTTATTAAAATTGAAATTTTATTGAAATCAATAGCTGTATGTGTTTAGTCATGACAAATGATGTATATGGTAGACAGAGTTTGTTTTACCATGAAATGCTGCTGTTTACTGGCAAAATTCTGTGTGTCTATAAATAAACAACACTTTAGTCTCCCTAGTTAATAAGGCTAGCAGCAGCCTTTGTCCCCTGGGCCCTGTCAATTTGAAGCTACCTTCCTATGTACTGTCAAAACTATGTTGACTTAATTTGCTTAATTGTAAAAATACAGTCCGGGTGCTTCAAACATAAAGAAACCAGAATTTGTTCTCAGCCTCCTTCATTTCTTCCTCCTGGTATAGATAGCAGATATTCTGTGCCCAGTTGTATTCCTACTGAACAGTGGGAGTGATAGAAGGAAATGCTAATTTGTATTTCCTGTTCAGAGACATCTAAATAAATATACTTACTCCTGAAAGACACATATTTAAAATACCCATATGAACGTCTACAGAAAGATTTGATATTATAATAAAAAGTGGTAATGTTTATGTTAACTGGCCTGAACTGTGACTGCACAGAGAAAAAGGCAACAGATTGATTTTTTATACACCACTTGGCTTTTGAACAGATATATTTTGACCCAGCCAAGCATCCACAACAAGTGTGAGCTCTTACATTCTTCTGCTTTTAATTAATTATTTGAGTTTTATTCTTTGAATTTTGATCATATTCAGCCCCTTCTATGCATTCCTCAAAGATCCATCCCAGTTCATAGTCACCTGTTTCTTCATTTTTCTATGTTAACTACTAAGTCCTGGCTATATATACTCTGGGATGTACAGCTATTTACTAGAGGTAAACATAACCGGGGTCACACCCTTACAGAAAAGCCAGATTCCTCCTCTCTTAGAAACTAGCATTAAACAACAACTTTTCAGATAGTCATGAGGCTTGCTGACCACCTACCCTGTCCATTCTGGGATCATGTCTGGTTTGAACTTGTGTAGTCTTTGGTGGTGCTGGTGCAATTGCTCTGAAGTTATGTGTTCAAGTTCTGTGCTGTGTCCTGAAAACACTTTTTATTCTGGTAGTCATTCAGAACCTTTGGCTCTTAAAATCTTTCTGCCTCATCTTTCTAAGTTTTCCTTTAATTTTGTGAGGAGGGGCTGTTATACAGATGCTGATGCCCCATTTAGGTAGGAGCACTCCATAGTCTCTTATTCTCTGTAAAATGTCTAGTTGGGGAGTTCTCTTTTAATTGACAAAAGAAGTTTATCTGATGACATTCAATAGATGCACTGATCTTTAGTTAACAATAAGTCAAGAGGATTTGTTTTAATTCTATGTACTTTTAGCAAGGTAATAGAAATGGTATCATTGGTGAAATCTCCGAGTTTTCTAGTCTAACCAGTCACAGGTTCTCACAACTGTTCCAGATAATGAATCTATACTGTGCAGCAGATGTTAAATAGAATCAGAAAGCCGGTCTTTACTCCCTTAACATTCGTGCTACTTTGGTACAAGTGGATATTACCTGCCAAATTGGTTTTATTATAGTTCACAGGGGTCTCAAATAAGTAAGATTAATACTTAATTTTGTCTTATTACAACATGCACAGCACCAGTGGAGAAGATGTTTTCATGTCAACATCAGTTCGTCAGGACCAGTTTGATTTCTTCATATTCTACAACTCCTTATATGGAGTCTTCAGTGTCTTCAGCAATAGGGTTTATTCCTCAAGTATTAATGGGCAACCAAACACATCTGAATAGTACCAAATCCACAGTGTGTAGAAAAGAGCCTAAGAAAAGGCACAACAAACAGGTATAGATGCAGAGAGCAACTTGTTTATATATACAGAAATCCTGTAATAAATCTTATTTTAAGAGTAACTTGGTTTAAAGTTCTTTCATATGATAGCATCCACATCATGTACACCAAAATTTGATACTAATGGTATTTTGAATTTAAAATATATTTAATTTTCAAGATTAATAACGAAACACACATGCACGATAGCTCATCACTAAAACTTTTTTGCTTGATAGTGAAAATATCACTGGCATGTTTGTCATATGTGATGAAAATATTTCACACTAGTTACAATCTCTGAATAATAGGAACACAAGAATATGACAAATATGCATTTAATTTAACTTTAATGCCTGATAATTTTGACTCTAATCTTTGGATTCAAAGTTAAGAATGTGCTATAAAGATTGCAAGGGGTGCGTCTAAAAAAGAGATCTATGTTCCAATTTACACTTTAGAATCAGACATTTAAGTAATCTCCGAGTTGATTCAGTGTGTCGAATTGTGCAAAAGAGAAAACTTGAACTTTTTTCTCCAAAATGTTTTACTTAATCACATAAACAGGCAATTTCTATATCAGTGCTATGTATTAATGCTGAACTTTTAAAACTGTGTTTCTCTCTGTGTGTGCTCTTGCATATGCATGCTCAGACCAGAACACAACTCTAGATATCATTGCTGAGGCATCATAAGACTAAGAACCCAGCAAGTCCAAGGTATGCACATGTTTTGTCCTTCCTTGCTCTGAAATTATAAGAATGTGCCACCATATCTGCAGTTTTAGGAAGCAGGGGGCATGCATCAGGTGTACAAGCTTGTGAGGCACACCCTTTAGTTTATTCTGAGTTATTTCTCAGTGCCACAAAAGATAGGTTTTACTTAATATTTTTGTCAGATAGATTATTATTATCTCTAAAAGAATAGAGTTAAATTTTACATATATACCAATAAAACAACTTGGTTGAGAGGAGATTATCCTGAACAGAGTATCATTTCTGCTGATCATGTTGCTTTTGGCAGTGCACAGTCCATTTTGTAGAGCAAAGATTATTCTACTTCAAGATCTTTTAGCTCACAGCAGTAATAGATGGTTTTCTGTCACTCTTTAGTCTCCGAAGAACACAATCTTTCTTTTTCACAGAAGAAAGTGACAATTAAAATTTTAACATGTGGGAAGTATTTGAAATTATGCAACCTCATTTTGTCCTGAATTAAAAGAGACTGGCATTGAAATGTGATTGTTTGCATGTGCATATTATAGCTAATATAATAGATGGGACCTTCTTCTATTTCTGAGTACAGCAGCATCTATATGAGCACATTTCTTGATGGATATCAGTAGGTGATGATACCCAAAATACATTTATTTGATAATACAGTAAATATTAGATACTTTACTCAGGATAAACAGTGTGTATTCATTTCTCCAAAGTCCTTGGGGATTTCATTTTCCTCCTACTTTAAATTGTCATCAACATGTTTACATTTACAGAGTGAAACATAAAGCCTTTCCTGAGTTTGAGAAAAATGCTAGCTGGTTGCTATTACAAAAAAAAAAAAATGAGAATGAGAATATTCACTTCTTAAATCATTATGTTCTTCGTGAATAAATGCAATTTTATTTATATAGTTTTATATTTTTAAAACCCATGAAAGCATTGGTTCTATACTATAAAGAAGCTTATCTCTTTCAAATATCTTAGAATTTCTAAGCTAGTCTATTTCTATGACCTGCATTTTCCAGATGAATAAACTGATATTGCCAGATATTATTGAGGCCTGTCTTCCTCTGTTAATTATAAAATCTTCACATGCATGATTGCCATTTTATTCATGGATCCCATACTACAAATTCTAAGTAAGTTTCTTTAATTAAATACATTCACTTTCACCCAGTGTTTTATAATATCAGCAGATTATGTAATCTAAATAGTATTTTTATACTTTATATTATATATGTAATTAGATACACTATATACTGTAATACATTAAAAGCATAATATTATTATTTTGAGTACCTAGTTCATATGACAAAGTAATTTCCTGGCAGGCATCAACTCTTGGGTTGATCCCAGCACTTGGGAGACTGTATCAGGCAAATTATAAATACATAACCATTCTTCTCTACATAATAAAATGTGAGACCATAATGGGCTACATGGCACTATGGCTCCCAAAAAAGGAGTAAAGAAAGTGTTATAATACTATTACACAATCATGAATACAGAGAATAAGATTAATAATGGTAATAATGATGATAATAATAATAATAATAATAATAATAATAATAATAACAATAATAATTTTTTTGTAATTTTCTTCAAGCATTTTATTTTTCTGTTTTGAAACACTAGAGTAAGATGCCATCATGATTCTTTGAGCTTTTAATATTAATACTATTATAATTTTATAAAACAATATTATTTTCTAGAAATACATTTATATTGTATCAGAACTCACTAGCTATTTGTCAGATATGCTAGTTAAATTCAAAGTCCCAGATTCTACAACTTGTACATTTTTTAACTGTATGTATAAGATTATATATATACATATATATATATGTATATATATATATATGCCTTTTCCTCAATATTTCATTGCAAGTCAGGCACCTTCATTGATAGACAAACAAAAAGAACAAAGCAGGTTTCAGAGTTGAAAAAAGTAAAACATACCCACTGAGTGAAAATCACTGCATTAACCTAAACTTGCAACTCTCTTTTTCCTGAAAAAGAAACTTTTGTCACATCCCAAATTTTAATTGAAATGACATGATTGACATAATACCCATCCAAGTATATTTGGATAACTGCAATAAATCATTCTTCATAGATGCCTAGTCTATGTGTGCACATGGAAGAGGCTTCATCATGCTTGCTTTTTAATAAGAGAATTCTAATTCCACTAAGGTCATCTCATTAAGTTGTGAGACTCTTCCTTTCCAACATAATCATTTCCCAAAGCCCAAATATCTACTATCACCATGAAGATTCAATGCAAACATTAATTATAGGGAACACTTCCATTTGTACTGACATAGTTTTATCTCAGACTGTAAAAGAGGACTAGTCTGAGCTTTTTTGTTTTGTTTTGTTTTGTTTTCCTATTTTTTTTCTTAAAGAGTTTTCTATCTATCTCTTTCCTCTTAGGGTGTTCTTTTCATAGCTTCTCAACCAAATCAAACTCCTTCAAAGTGTATCTTAGATATTCACTCAGCAAACCTTTTGTTATGCATTGTCTGTTAATTTTAAAGTGGTATGGCATTAGTCACTGTTTTCATTGTTGGAACAATATCTCTGACATAATTGAGATAGGATGTATTTTGCATCACAGTTTCAGAAGGTTGATGCTGTGTTTCATTGGCTCCATGTGCTTGGGGAGAATATACATCAGAAGTGTGAGAGATGAGATACCTTATATCACAGCAGACAGGCAGTGGGATGTAAGGAGCTACTAGAGATCAGGGAAGACCTTCAATGTGCATCCTCAGTGACTACCTCCTCTAGCTAGGACATAGCACCTAAGGATTCCACAACCTCCCAGGACAACATTACATAACATTCAGTACTTATGGTTGTAGATCAGTGGTTGTCAACCTTCCTAAGGCTTTAACCCTTTAATACAGTTCCTCGTGTCATGGTGTCTTCTACCATAGAATTATTTTTTGTTGCTACTCCATAACTGTAACTTTGCTACTGTTATGAAATATAATATAAATATATAATATGCAGGATATCTGCTATGCAATCCTCAGTGGTGTTGCAACCCCAGGTCAAGTACCACTCTTATAGAGGGTGTTTCACTGTCAAACCATGAGGGGTAACTCTTCTGGCCACACTTAATAGACAATCTCCTTGTTTTAAGTTTCCCTGGTCAATTCAAGTCACATTAATGTAAATTACACAACATGGGGCCTACTTTAATGTGTATAATACATATTTAGCTATATTTCTTCTAAATATATACAATGTGCCTACTTGATTAGAATATGGTTGACTAGACATTCAAAGAACCTATGGCCACCTAGCATATGTGGCCACCTTTATCAACACTGATATATTCTGCCTTGGCATGCCTGTGCCTGTCACGATCAATGGAAAACCAAAATGTGAACTTCAATCTCCAACTGTCACTTCTACTATCATTTGGCTCAAACTATAGTTCAAGAGCCTCAGGTGAAAGAGTAGAATCAAGTAAATAATGGTGACATAAATTAAAATATAGTTTTGTCTTGGATAGTGAGCTATTAAACCCATGAAATTTCTAGGACATAATCACTATGGTTTACTTCATATGTGTCTGAGGTGCCAAAGAACCATAAAATTTAGAGATGAAATTGCAAAATTCACAAAAACTTCAATTATGTTATTAGTACTGCAGATAAAACGTTTCTTTGTAAGAGTAACTTCTAACTCTTATTTAAAATAATGTTCCTGTGTACAACTTTGGAAATCATTCTAAATAATATATCACTTTAGATGCTGGCTTGTGTAGTACATGAAGTGAAACCACAGGAAAAAGAGTGTTACCATGAGAAACACACACATACACACTTGTGCGTGCCTGCGTGTGTGTGTGTGTGTGTGTGTGTGTGTGTTTAAATATACTTTGTGTAGTTTATTAGAATGTGGTGGCCTAGACACTCTGGGAAACTATGGCTCTGTGTGTGTGTGTGTGTGTGTGTGTATGTGTGTGTGTGTGTGTGTGTACAGTCCTTTCAGTGGATTATACATTGCACTTTACAATTATGTGGAAAAGAAAGAAGGCACATGACTTACTGAGAATCTTGGTCTTTTGGAAACTCATCTCAAATTTTGTGCTATAATTTTCAGGGATTATCTCCCTGTGTGGCCTAACCAGTACCAGCAAAGGACAAACTAACTGCTCAGCTAATGCTCAACAGTGTCACGACTTGTAAAGCACCTAGACCTTCCTCCCTAATAAAACAAAAGTGCTTCTTACCCTGAGCTGAACAACATAAGGAAACTGCAATGTGGAAACATATGTCATGCGACAATGGTGAACATATGCAAGTGCCTTTCATGCTACCTGACATGTGATCATGAATGTACGGAAATAGAGGTGAGGGATTTATTAGTGGTGAGTGCCTCTTTCTGCTGCCAACTTAACGTCATTAAGGTTAAGTAACAAATTAAAGACTAAGGAGAAAAAATTAAAATCACCTTAAAGTGAATTGAGACAAATATACTATATTATAATATTTATGAATTTGGATAGCTACCAACAAATACATTGAACTAGAATAGGTATTTTAAAACAAAACACAAAAAGCCTAGTTCAATATCACTGAAAGCATATATTTTCAAAGGAGTACTTTTAAGAAAATCAAATCCCAAGCACTTTAAAAAAGTGAATGCTTACAAATGGTAGCAGGCTTGCTGATACACTGTAACTGCAGAAGCTTTCAAGGAGTATCAAGTATGCAACAACAACAAATCATATTCTAATGCATTGTTCAGGATAATGCATTGGCACTTTTATGACATAGGGTATTGAGGTCTTCTGCAGGGAAAGCACATATGAATGTGGAAGCAGCAGAGTCTCCCCATTGGGTTCGCCTATGAGAATCCTATTACCAGTGAATACCACTACTTCCAAGTAGAGTGCATGGGGAATACCACACATCCACTTGCTGGGAATGGTTTCTCCTTGCCCCCTTGTGCTTACTTGGAATTGAGCAGGACTAGGTAAGGAGGGAATCGAGTGTAAGGTAAGGTATACCAACAGGCTACCCAAGTTGGAGCTGAAGCTCCTAAGGGTTCTCCATTTGGTGGGGCTCCAAAGGAAAGAGAAAAACTGGGGAAGAAATACCACTCAGAAGAAGAATCTCTACCATAGTCAGTCCACTCTGAAATCCAATCTGAATCCAATTGGAACAATATGAAGAATGAGATGAAAACAATGATCACAGAACCATGCAGATGGGAGTAGCTGAATCCCTTGGCTGAACTGGCACATCCTCCACTTTCTTGAATTGAATCACAAGCCACACACCAGGGCAAAACCAGGCAGTTCTTTGTTAATATGTGAAGGTATAGGAAAAATGAGTCAGAAAAGCAGAAAAACTCCACCTTCACAGGCTGAGCCTGCTTGACTGGATCAGCAGGGGTCCTCAACTCTTACTTGGGTGAAGTTTGGGCACATTTAGATGGCGGGAAACAAGAATATGTACATATACATACACAAGGGGAGCTACGAGGATGTTAAAGCTGTGTTTTGTGGTTTAATTGGTAGAACTGCTTTTTCCATACTCACACATGTTTCTGCAACTGAAATGAAACAGTCTGGACCCCTACTACTCTTCATGGCTAGGGATAGTTACCCAGTTGTCCTGACAGTTTCTCATGACTGAAGTTATCATCAGAAGGAAGACAAAAAAAAAGTATACTGAATCACGTGCTATGTATTTGCATTAGCAAAATATGTATAAGAGGAGGAAATAAACAGAAAGATTTAAGTAAGGTAACAGGGCTGGAGAGATGTTTCGGGGTTAAGAGCATTTGGCAGTACTTATGGGTGAGCGGGGTGTTTTGGACAGGGATTGGTTCCCAGAACTCATATGGAAGTTTACACCCAGTTTACACCCGTCTAACTCCAGTACAAGGAGTTTTGGTGCCTTCTGGCTTCCATAGACACCACACATGTACACAATGCACGTACATGCAGGCAAAAATAGCACTTACCTATCTAAATTAAAATAAAAACAAACCTTTTTTAAAGAACCAAAAAGAGGGACATTTAAATAAATTAATTCAAACTAAATTCAAACTCAAGAAAGGAAATTATGAAATTCAAAATGAAAGTCGATGAACAAGAACAAAAAGTAAACCAGAAAATCAATGAAATCAAATGTGTTTTCTTTGAGGAAAATTGATAAATTGCTAAACAATTAGGCAAATTGATCAGGGGCAAAGAGTTATGTAAAGGACCACAGGGAATGCTGTAAATCCCTTAATGTAAGCAAATTTGTCAATGTAGATCAAAACGGAAAGTTCTTTAAGATGTTCAATCTACCAAAGCTCACCCACGAGGAAATAAGCTAGCCATCCCCATACCTACCTTAAATAAAACTTTGTAGTTATAAAGAATAGCTTCAAAAAGTTTCATTGGTGATTTCTAACAAGCATCTAAATAACATGTGTGCATAAGTAGATATATTTATGCACACACACATGCACACATGCACCCTCATGCACACATACACACACACCACAGCAGCACTTATGGAAAACAGAAACCATAAATTTGAGAGAGAGTGGGGAAGTGACTCATGGAAACGGTTTCCAGAAAGGGAAGAGACAAATGATAATTATGTTTGTATCTTTTAATAATGGCTTTGCTTTGTTTTTTGTTTTTGTTTTTTTTTTTAAAAAAAAACAAGCTCTTTTTTTTTTAAAGCATACATACACAATCTACTTAGGCAATGTAAGCACGACCTGAAAATGGTAACACTTACAGATATGATAACCTGAAATGGATAAATAGAATGAGGACTCAACCCTAGAAACAAACAAAAACAAACAACAACAAAAACCCAGAACTACAAGCAATGAAGGAACACTGAGAGTGGGAGAAAAGAGTTTCCCTAAGAAAAAGCCCTCTAATTGTTTATCCTATAACAAGTGGCTAATCCCAAAATCATGTACTAGAAATAGCATCAGCATTAGTTCATAGTAAAAGCATCATGAGTCATGGGAAAACTAGTTTTAGAAATAAAAATCAAACTTCTTTACCATAATAAGAAGTATGATCAAAATACTTGACAAGAGTTTTTGTGTCAAAGATTAAGGGAAAAAACTAAACAATCACACAAAAGAACAACTAAACAAATTAACGACTAAAGCAATCTATACAACATTTATTCAACATTGGCTTCTTTGTAACAGCCAATCCAATAAGACATGAAAAGGAAAAGAAAACAAAAGGAACAAAAACTAAGAGTCCATCACACAAAAAGGAAGAGATAAAATTATTGTTAGCTGAACAACACTACTGCATATACAGAAAATCCTACAGAACCTAAAAACATTGAAGCTACTACACATGCGACTAAGTCATAATAGAATGTCACAGTATGAAAACTTAAGTTCTTCTGTATTGTAAAAGGAAAAATAGACGTTAAAAGTGCCATTTGCCCATCTGTATAAATGTATAAAGTACTTAAAATATATTTGAAGAATAAAATTCAAAATCTACACCTTCAACATCACAAAATACCAGTTAAAATTTCTTTTAAGATAAAACTAAATGAAGATTCTGTGAAGAGTTTGTTTATAAATCAGAAGATCTTGGATTGTTACTATGTCAAAACCATTTACTTAAATAAACTTCCAAATTAGTAGTTTACAATAGAGATCACATCATAGCAGCACAGTGTGCAGAGTCATGGGAAGCCATGATAAGGAAATGTGGGTGTGTGCACATAGGGACAGGCTTGGAAGAATCTCATGTATCATGAGAATGTGGGCTCTTTCCAACCTATTGACAGTTACTTGGTTTTGATTTTGAAGTAGGATTAGATTTGCAGAAGAACACTCTATGTTTCTTACCGAGATTCCTCTAATGCTAATTTCCACACAGCTATATTTAAATTATGGTGAACAATCTGTTAATGTGATGCATACTGTTAGCTGAATTATATTGTTCATGGTTCATTAGCTTTTTACATATAATTTCTATTCTCTCCTCGTCTTACTTGGGTACCACATTCTATTTGTCTGTCATCTTACTCTTCTTCAGTTGCAATAGTGTCTATACCTTTTGTTGAAGAGCTTTCAAAACACTGGAATGATGTAATGAATTGGGGGTGGGGAGTACGCTGAGAACTGTTCAATCCTATTAGCTTGGCAAGTTTTATCAATTGCATTAGAAGTTATGAGACTGAGTGAAGAAATGGAAGGACATTTCAAGGAAAGAATAGTATCAGGTACAAGTACCAGTTAGTGTTAAGCACTTTCATATGGAGAGGCAGGTGGATGAAAGATGACAGTAAAGGTGACCATTGTGTTTTAATAATGTTACTGTACAAAGATGACCGATTGAGAAAGCAAAAAGGACAGGTTACTAGTTATATTTTTCCAAATACTTAAACACATTGTTTTTTTCCCTTTGAGACAGAGCTTCAAATATCAGGGCTCAAACTCCCTAATTAGTTAACCCAATTTTGAACTTGTGAGCCTTTTTGTCTCTACCTCCCAACTCCTGGTGTCTCAGAACTTTAGTACCATTGCCTGAGTTTCTGGGGCTGAATGCTGTACACAGGGCTTTTTACATATTGAGCAAGCATTCTACTAACCTAGCTATACCTGAAGCTCTAACACAGTGTAGATTTTAGAGGATTATTTGATATATATTTTCATAGGATATAATTTGTTAAAAACATATAGTCATATACTTTAGAAACAACTTTGAAACCAAGACATTTCTTCATGTTTTGACATATATAGTATATTTGCCCCTATGTGGGTTTGTCTATTCAGAGTCACACATGTATACAAGTGTATGTACACATGTGTAAGCATATGTGTAGATGGCAGAGGTTGATGACCAGTGACTTTTGCTGTGGCTTTCAACCTTATTTGCTAGTCAGGACCTCATACTCACAGGTTTGGCTAGCCTATCTAGAGACAAGCAGTCCTGGAGACACTTTCTCTGAGTATTCAGATCATAGCACTCAGCAGTTGAAGATCTAGGCACTGGTCTTTGTACCTATTTGACAAATATGGCATACTATTTAAATCAGAAGAAATATATCCCTATTCAACATTTAGAGTTTCTTCATCACTAATAACATGCAAAACCCATTCTTATAGCTTTTTTAATTTTTTATTTTTACTTATTTCTTCACATGTTACTTACTGCACCCTATTTTTACCCACTCCTCCACTCTTTCCTCCTATTCCCCTCCCCTTTTCCTCTGAGTGGATGGGGGTCCCCCTGAGTATTCTTCCATCCTGGCATATCAACTCTCTGCAAGGCTAGATATATCCTCTCCAACTAAAGCCAGATAAGGTAACCTGGGTACAAGAACATATCCCGTGTACAGACAACAGCTTTTGGGATAGCCTCCATTCTAATTGTAGCTTTTGGGATAGCGCCTTTAAATATGTGTAGGATGTGTGTTCTGTGGCTAGTTGGTTCAGTCTCTAAGAGCCCAAGGGTCCAGGTTAGTTGACAATGTTGGTCTTCCTGTGAAGTTCCTATCTCTTTCAGAGTTAGAATCCTCTCTCCTGCTCTTCAATAATAATCCCCATCCACTGTTTGGCTGTGTGAGTCTGCATCAGTCTAGTCAGCTCAGAATGAGCCTCTCAGAAGAAAGCTGTACTACTGTCTGTGAAAATAACAGAGTATTATTAATTGTGTTAGGTATTGGAGCTTGTCCATGGGATGAGTTACAAGTTGGGCTGGTTACTGATTGATCATTTCCTCAGTCTCTGCTCCATTTTCTCTGCAAACATTTCTAGTAGACAGGAGAAATTTGGGTTTGAAAGTTTTGTGGGTTGGTTGATGTCCCTTTTTTTTTCCACTGGGGAATCCAGTTTTATGTTGAGGTCCTCCATCCACTGTGACTTGGGTGTCATGCAGGGTGATAAATTTGGATCTATTTTCACAATTCTATTTGTAGATACACAGCTAGTCTAGCACCATTTGCTGAAGATGCTTTCATTTTTTTGTTTGTTTGTTTTTTTGAGACACAGTTTCTCTTCATTGCTCTGGCTGTCCTGGAACTCACTCTGTAGACCAGGCTATCCTCAAACTCAGAAATCTGCCTTCCTCTGCCTTCCAAGTGCTGGGATTAAAGGCGAGCACCACCACTGCCCGGTGATGCTTTCATTTTTACGTTGTGTGGTTTTGGCTTCTTTATCAAAATTCAAATGTCCATAGGTGTGTGGGTTTATTTTTGGGTCTTTAATTCGATTGCAATGGTCAACCTGTGTGATTCTGTACCAATACCATGCAGGTTTTATTACTATTGCTCTGTAGTACAGCTTGAGGTCAGGGGATGGTGAATCTTCCCAAAGTTATTCTATTGTTCAGGATTGTTTTGGCTATCCTGGGTTTTGTTGAAGGTGAAAATTGCTCTTTCAAGGTCTATAAAATTGTGTTGGAATTATGATGGGGGTTGAATTAAATCTGTAGAATGCTTTTGGAAAGATGGCCATTTTTACTATGTTAGCCTTACTAATCCATGAGCATGGGGAATCTTTCCATCTTCCAATATCTTTTTTTTATTTTATTTTTTATAGTTCAAGTGTAGTGTGTTTGCCTTTTTTTTTTATTTTAGATATTTTCTTTATTTACATGCAAATTTCTCCATTCCCAGTTTCCCCTCC
>NW_022196903.1:58139596-58147445 GCF_008632895.1 Mastomys coucha
AGGGAAGGGGGCAGCTAAGGTTGCTGATCCACCTCTGTCACTTGGAAGCTGAGAGGATCCTGTCCCTGTGGCCATGTGCTTCCCGGCTGGCTGCTCCAGGCTTAGGAACTCACTGGAGAGAAGACGAGACCCATTTGACCTCTTCTAAGGCTCAGGGCCCAATATATCTTTTAAAGTCTCTGTTGAGAACTTAGGTGTAATTCTGAAAGGTCTACTTTTGTATGTTACCTGCCCTTTTCCCATGCTGCTTTTAATATTTTCTTTGTTCTGTTGATTTTGTGTTTTACTGTGTGACAGAAGGATTTTCCTTCCTGGACAAGTCTAATTGGTGTTCTTTAAGTTTCTTGTATGTTTATTGGCATCTGTTTCTTTAGGCTTGGAAAATTTCATTCTACAATTTTGTGGAAACTATTTTCTGGGCCTCAGAGCAGGGACTCTTCTCCTTCTTCTATTATTATGATTCTTAAGTTAGGTCTATTCATGGTATTGAGATTTTCTGTATATTTTGTGTCAGGAACTTTTTTAGATTTAACATTTCCTTTGACGATGTATCAATCTCTTCTATTGTATCTTCCAAACCTAAGATTCTCTCTTCTGCCTCCTTTATTCTGTTGATGACACTTCCATCTGTTGTTTCTGTTCTCTTCCCCAGGTTTTCCTTTTCAAGGATCCCTTCAGTGCATGTGTGTATGTGTGTATATGGTATGTGTGTGTATGTGTGTGTGTTTATTGCTTCTATTTTCACTTTAATGTCTTGCACAACTTTGTTTCTTTCACCTGTTTATTTGTATTTTCATTTATATCTTTAAGGGAATTATTTGTTTCTCCTTTAAAGACTTCTACATGTTTGATTGTATTTTCCTGTATTTGTTTAAAGAATTTATCCATTTCTTTTTAAGGTTTCTATCATCTTCATAAAATTGGATTTTAGGTCATTTTCTTGTATTTCAGTTGTGTTAGGATATCCAGGGCTTGCTGTAGTAGAGTAGCTGTGCTCTGATGCTATCATATTGTCCTATTTTGTTGATTGTGTTGTTTGGAGGACCTTTAGCAATCTGGATGGCCTTGGTTCCTGGATGTTTCTGTTCTCATAGGTATTGGGAACTGGTTGAACTTCAATGTGTGTGGCAGGCTTCAGATGGGTATCTTTCTGCTGTAAGGTTCAAGAAATATAGGTCTGTATGATTCAGGAGCCATACGTCCAATAAAGTTGGGCAGAGAGGTGGCAGGAGAATGGAGGTCCCCCTGTGATGTCAGGTTAGTGAGGGCAGCTTGGCTTGCCCCAGAAGACTCGGTGAGCAAGAAAGACAAGTGATAGTTAGGGAAGCTTACCTGTATGGTTCCAGACCTGTAGGTTGGATCAAGGTGAGGGGAGATGTGGAAGTGAGAGTGAGGGGATGGCAGGCTGCTCAAGGTAGCTTGGCTTTCTCCAGAGGATCCTTATATCTTTTAAGAATAGAAAAATCAATAATATGTATAACAACAACAATAAAATCTATAACATGATGAGTAAAGTTGCAAAGTTAGAGGTACAATCCAATGTAGAATATCATTCTTAAAAACATCCTGTTTAATCTTCACTCTTTGGTACACAGGATTATAAAGATAAAATAGGGGTTTTAACAAAGATAACATTTTCATGTGTCTGGTTGTTAGATTTCCTTGCTGCATCATTTGCCAGCTGAAGATCTTTTCTTGTAGGGCAGGAAGGGTTTTGCTTGAGGCAAATTGATCCTTTTTAATTCTGATTGCTGTAGGAAAATGGCTTTCTACCCTATATGAAGTTTATACCAAAACCAAATAAACAAAAAAGAATCACTAAAGATAGATAATCTACTCATACATAACAGGAAAAGGGGTAAAAATGATTTGTGTAACTTCTTCTTTAAAATAAAATAAATACCTTTTATAATGTTTAGTTATAACTATATGGAAATCAATATTAGTTGATGATTTTCCATTTCTTTACTTGAAAGTTGATTGTCATTCTTTTTAAGAACTATACTTTGTTTTATTGTAACTTTCATTGGTTTTTGGGTAAACATTTGGAGAGTACTAATAATTTTTTCAGATACTGTTTGTGTATCAGAACTCAATTTAAAATTTTAAAGATGGGGGTATCCTGAGAAGACCTTGGGGGCAAGCTCCACATTTAGTCCCTCTACACCCAGAAAAAGCTCCACTCCCAGGTGCTCTGACATGCCCAGGATTCAAGGTGAGGAGGAACCAACATCAGTCCCAACACCAGGAGTAACTGGGACCAGCGGGACCAAGTACACAGGAACTCCACCAGCCCAGTGACTTGGGTTCCGTCCTGTCTCTCTGGGCTGGTGTCCTGAGCAGACTTTGGGTGCAAGCTCCACAGCCAGTCCCACAACACACAGAGGAAGCTCCACTACCAGGTGCTCTAAAAGGCTCAAGATCACAGAATCCCAGAATCACAGAGACAGCTTGACTCTTAGGAGTTCTGACACAACCAGGATCTCCAGAAAGCCAGGCTCCAGTCAGGTTTAGCAAGGGCATGTAGCACTAGAGCTAACCAGATGGCGGGGAGCAAGCATAAGAAAATAAACAACACAAACTAAGGTCACTAAACCACCAACCAAAGAGTATATATTACTTTTAACATCATGTTATCCACTAAGGGGAAAAAACCCCAAGGTGCATAGCTTTAGAAATAATAGTGTATGTGAACATTTTACTTGAAATATAGAATTAAACAGCCAGATTCATTTCTATAACTGCTTGTGACCAAAAGTGGCAAAGTGTTGCTGATTGCAAATGCTGTTATAAAAGTAATTTTTTAAAAAGTGTGCTCTTTCAGCAATTAGAACATGCTCCAAGCATCTCTGATATAAAACCTCAAACAGATGGCATTGTAAACCAAAAAGATGTTGCATATGCTCTAGGTGTATTGATGTAAATGGTATGTAGTCACATACATTAAAAATCATGTAGCCTAAAATATCAGTGAAAGTAATATACTGCTGAGAAATCCTTGGCTTCAGGGGGGAGACACACAGAGGCTCCTATGACCTTCCCAATCCAGTTCCTCCCTCTTCCTCATATGCTATTAACTGAATTCTGCAGAAACAAAATTAAATGATCCAGTGTTTGAACTGTCAGGATTTGAAGTTCCTACCAAACATAAACTGTGTTTGATCTCCATGTAAACCTATAAGTTTATATTTTCTCCTCAGATATTATTGTTTGTGCTCCTTACAGTAGCCTTTATCTAGGACAAACAGACTAAGATCAAGGCAGAACAATTAGATTTCTCTGTGTTGAACCCCTTGAAGCATCAACAGCAGTAGTAGGTTTCCCTAGAGACACAGTGTTTCATGTACCTCAATGAAACTGTTTTGGGGTCAACCATTTCCAATCCAATTGAGCAGGTAACCTCTTTCTTCTGACTTTAATGAAACTACATTTTTTGCTGGCAGATTTTTGTCAACTTGACACAAATTAGAGTGAGGAAGGAAGAGATGACCTCAGATAAGGAATTGCCTCTATGAGATTGGACTGTGGGCATGTCTGAGTGACATGTATTGATTAGTTTTGGAAGGCCCAACCCTCTGTGGAAGGTATCAGTCCTTAGGAACTTGGTGCTGTGCTGTGTAAGAAAGTAAACAGAGCAATCATGGAGTGTAAGTCAGTGAGCAGCACTTTTCTGTGGCTTCTGCTTCAACCCCCGAGTCCCTGTCTTGGTTGCATTTGGTGATACACAGAAACTTGTAAATAAAATTAATTCTTTCCCAATTCCCTTTTGGTCAGTGTTTTTCACAGCAGCATATAGGCAAATTAGAGCAACCTGGGTTTTTTGTTTATGTTTTTGTTTTTTGACTCCGGACAATATACAAACTCTAGAGACTTTTTCCCTATAGAAAACTCCATCTGTTCTCAGTCACATATAATTTTGAAGTAACAGATGAAAAAGCATCTTGTTGGCTTTCTATAATGAAAGATAGAAAGAATCTTGGGCCATTACTTTGCTCCGGACTTCCTTTCATTTAGTACAGCTTAGAAATTTTATAAGAAGAAAGCACATTCAGTACTCACAGGCTGTTACTCACCAGTCTCTACATGTTTAAAATTTCACAAACTGACTTTAGTGTTTTTTTTTTTAATCTAATGCATCTCAGAATCTTTTTCTAGAATGCTGTTCTAGGGTGCCACCTCATCAATAAGACATAGCATAGCAGCCATAGCTGCTTTCCACTCTTCAACTGCTTGATTTCTAAATTACAATTTCAACCTGATGCGTTTTTCTACTGTTCGATGATTCATATTTTGATCATATATAGATATTTCAATTACTCTTGCTAATATGTGCAATAGGATGGTTATACTAAACAGTGACCAAAATAATTTATTAGTCATCTATGTGTTACACATAGAAAGAGATAAACATAAAAATAAAACAGAGACCAAGTGTAGCAATACATAAATATAATATCAGTACTTGGGATACAAAATCAGAAAAATCAGAAGTTCAGAGTCACCATCTTGAGCTAAAATTTTGCCAGTCTAAAGGCTGTTTTATGCATCCCTTTGTCTCTGTGTTTTTGTATGTCTGTCCCTATGAACAGGAAACAAGTTGAAGAGAATCTGGGAGGGGTTAGAAAATAATATCATTAAAATATAAGGGAAAATTAAATAAAAACTATATTTCACAAAGAAGATAGCAGGCTGAGCAAGGCATGGAGAACAATCCAGTCAGTAGTGATCACCCATGCCTTCTGCTTCAATACTTGACTCTACGATCCTGTCTTGGGTTCCTGCCCTGAGTTTTTTCAATAATGGACTGCCATGTAGAAGCATATGATGAAATAAAATTTTATCTTACATAAGATATGAAGTAACAATATTTGAAGCATGATTTACATGTAACTTTGTAAGTTTATGTTTCTAAAGACTGAAACCAAATAGTTTTCATGTGATATCATACATGAGAAAATATAATAAATAAACTGAAGTTTTTCCTTGAAAATTAGAAGTTTATAGCTTCTGTGGTTTAAGTTTTAAAAATACTGTTTCCTTGGACACTTGTAATGATTATAATGCCTGATGTGAATCCAGTTGTATATACATTAAAGCACTTTTCTTATGCTAGATGAGCCAAGCTTTTATATAAAAATTTTAAGTATTAGTTGCATTTGCATTTGTGAATTAGTAATGCTTTATTTATCATAGAAATGAAATCAACTTTTGACTGGGCTTTTTGCATACATTCTTTGAAACTATTAATGGAACTAAATTCCTAGTACTTTCTAGGATGGTAAACTTATAATCATGAGAAGACTATGTGATATTTTTTCAAAAACTTCAACCTGAACCTCTTATGTTCTAAGTGCATTCCTCCCAAATGTCATTGCTCATATGGATTTAAACTCCATGTAACCTCTTATGAGTCAGTGCTTGAAAATATGTTCCCAATGATTATGTATTAGCATAGTATGCATGGAATTACTCAATGATAACAACAGTAAATATACATGGTACTCATGTGTTTAGCTTTCTTTCAGCTTGCCCTTCACATCAGCATTCATTAGATTGCCAATTAATGACATAGAAGACTTTAGACTTTTTCTTGTTTCTTTAAATTCTTAATGATTCTATAAACCAACCTATAATAAATTCCAAATTCTGAGGTCAGCCTAGACAGCCAAAAATTTGAAATAAAAGCAAAATCAGTTATTGCAGCTATTTAAAAGATAAATATTTGACATTTTCTGAATTTGCTCTTGAATTCATTTCTGTTCTTCAAATATTGGCATCCTGAACCATTAATTATCTCTTTTAAAATACATATGCTGTGTATTTATATTTGATCATCTTAGATGTAGTTTTAACTGTAAGGTAAATAAACTTATATATGTAGAAAAATATAAATAAATGCACATCAATCATAAAGTAGTTAGTAGCAACTGTAAATTGCTCATTTAGATGCCAGAATGGGAATTTTGGTAAAGGTTAGTATTTCATTTGTCTGTTGACTTTTTAAGAAAAATGACAAAAAACATTTCATTTTTTTTCTAGTATATTGAGGGAGAAAATGTCATCTAGTTTGGAGACCCATAGTGGCCAAACTTTTTTCCTTCCAACTTTTCATCTCCTTTATGGCTCACCACTTTAAACATTGGCTACTTTCTAAAAGCTTGCATTATATACTAACCAAGTGTTCTTCTGAGTCATGAAACAATAATTATACAAGTTTAGCTTCCACTAATTGAATTTCTGCCATATGAAAGACGAGTGATACATATTGGTTTATTTCTAATCCTCGAAATTATCTAGATTCATGCCACTTTGCCCTTTTAAATAGGCCAGATTGAACCAAGAGAAGCTTAAGCTTGCACAATATCACATAGCTAAGGGAAGCAGAACTATTGAACTGTATTCTATCACATCTTCATTAAAGAAATTTTTTTATTCAGCATGTTTATGTATTTTTAAAATAACATTCACATGACTCTATAAACCATTGTTCTCAGAGAGAAGAAATCATACAGACTCACTTGCCTTGGCATTGCTGTGCTCTCTTGCAGCCTGTGAACTTATGAACCAGGGCATCTTGGCCTTGGTCAGCTCCATTGGTTGCACATCAGCTGGGTCCCTCCAGTCTTTGGCAGATGCCATGCATATCCCCCACCTCTTCATTCAGCGTTCAACAGCTGGGACCCCAAGAAGTGGCTGTGGCCTCACCCGGAGCAACAGAAATGATGACTATACTCTTTCAGTTCGTCCTCCCGTCTACTTGAATGAAGTCATCCTAAGAGTAGTCACAGAGTATGCATGGCAGAAGTTTATTATCTTCTATGACAGTGAATATGGTAAGTGTTTGCCATCTGAAGAGTTTCATAAGGTAAT
This sequence comes from Mastomys coucha, assembly GCF_008632895.1. Classification (NCBI taxonomy): domain Eukaryota; kingdom Metazoa; phylum Chordata; class Mammalia; order Rodentia; family Muridae; genus Mastomys; species Mastomys coucha. Next base: position 58,146,467 of record NW_022196903.1, read on the forward strand.
GTTTGCATGAGAAGCAACTTCATTAAATCCTAAAAGATCTGAAAGAACATACTACTCATTTGTGGTTTTCTTGTTTCTACTATACCTCACAGCAACTAACAAGTAGAAGATGTATTTTCAATGCTATTGACCTTGTGCTTTATATTAAATAACATTGAAGTAAAATGTAAATATAAATACCTGTTGGGGTATATAATACACACCACTTATTGTGTTTTATAAAAGAAATAAGGAGAGAAGGAATATGTTTGGTGGGTGTGCAGTGAGTTGTGGAGGAAGGGGGTGCCTTTTCAGACCCATGCTGAGGCATCCCTTCCTTCTGAGGTACCAGCCACACATGGTATAGTATAGAATAGAGTTTATTCAGGATATGGGGATGGGAGTTAGGATTGTATTAGAGACAGAAAGGCACAGAAAGAGAGAGAGAGTAGAGAAGTAGTGGCTGGCCATGAGCAGTTGAGAGAAAGTGGGAGGGGAATAGGGAGAGAGGGAGAAAAGAGCAAGAGGACAGAAGGAGAGCAAGAAGGCAAGAGAGCAAGAGACAGAGAAGAGGGGGCAAGCAGCCCCTTTTATAGTGAGTCATGCACACCTGGCTGTTGCCACGTAACTGGGCAGAGTCTAGACAAAATGCTAGCACCTGTTACCCCAGCACTCATAGACTTAGGGAAAAAATAGAGTCAAACCCAGCTTGGCTACTAGCTAAACATTGTTTTCTTAGTAAGTAAGTAAGTAAATAAGTAAATAAATAAATAAATAAGTCTGCACATAATGCTCCATTTGAAGTCTTTCTTAGTAGTCTGAGTACAATATATCTTGAATTTTCAAATAGTAGGAAGTTACACAGAAAGTACAATCCTTTTAAAATTTGTAATTCTGTGATGGTAATAATGGTAGTGGTTGTGGTAGTGGTGGTGGTGGTGGGGGTGGTGATGGTGGTAGTGGTGGTGTGGTTGTGATAGTGGTGGTGGTAGTGGTGGTG
>NW_022196903.1:58147880-58169989 GCF_008632895.1 Mastomys coucha
TGGTGGTGGTGTGGTTGTGATGGTGGTGGTGCTGGTGGTGGTGGTGTGGTTGTGATGGTGGTGGTGATGGTGGTGGTGGTGGTGATGGTTGTGATGGTGGTGGTGATGGTGGTGATGGTGGTGGTTGTGGTGGTGGATGAAACCAGGGGCAGATCCTAGAACACTGATAAAATATAAACTCTTTTTATTTAGTGGCTTAAAAAAAATTTGACATACTTGTTTAAATACCTATTTACTTAATGTTTACCCATTGATGGAAGTAGAAAATATTCTCTGCGAGCTTTATTGAGTATGCAGTTTTACAAAAACTGCAAGCGAGTATGAACCAATATTTCTTAGTGGTTCAATATTCCACTCTTACTATATCATCACAGTTTCACAGAGTGCACTGTAACATGAGAAAAACAATCATTTGCTTCAGAATCTTTACATGGGATAACATATGGAGAGAAAACAACACTTTCTCATTCTTTTCCTAAGCTCTTCATTTCCTAAGGAGTCTGAAGCTCTTTGATTGCTGTTGTCCCCTTATTTTTGAGAGTAGCAGAAGTGACTGGAGCTGGATATGATCAAATGAGAATAACCAACCCCCCATGAAGAATTCACTTAGAAGTGTGTTTCCCTTGAAGATTCTAAATTGTTCCTCTTCTGAGTCTTGTTTATCCGGTTTTTATGAAAAGAATGTTTTTCTTGGCAAATAAGTAAATAAGCCTGGAAAACAAACATTCAAAGCAATCCTTTCTTCTCATAACCAGGCTTCAGCTGTGAGAGTCTGAACGGTGACAGACAAATGGGTTGGAGGACAAAGGCCACAAAGCTGAGAACCAGCAGGTTGGCAAAAATCTGGCAAGCAACGAAGGAGAGCCCCTGGGGCCAGCCAGGAAGGGCACAGGAGCAGTTACATTTAGGCCTAAATAGTCATAAAGTAGCCTGGCCTTTTGGCAGCCAGAATCCCATTGAACTCAATGGGCAAACTTCAGCCAAAGTCTCTCTAGAAACACTGCTTGTCTCTAAGGTGGAAGCCAGTACTTTTGTTGCTTAACTCACATTATTTAGGGGTCACAGAATAAGGATTAAGAGACTGTCATGAACAAATAAACAAAAAGAGTATTAAAAACAATTGGCTCTTCAGCAAAAGGATAGATCATCCATACAAGCATGAAGCACTGCCGACAGGGTGTTTAAACAGGTCGACCGTCTCTAGAGTCAGTATGCTTGCTGCTTTTGTCTGCCTTCGCCCATTACACTGTGCTCTGTTTTGCCATTACATGGGATTCACAGCCTCTGATCAAGCGTAACTTGAAATAATCAAAGTTTAAAATCTCTAATGAAAAAACACAAAACGAAAACAAACAACAACAACAAAAACAAAGGTCCAATAAACTAAGAAGCAGAAAAGTGATTTTTGTTGAAGACAGTTTCTCAGCATTAAAGTAAGAAATTTACCTGTTGATTATCAAAGACTGTGGGGTAAAAAATCATGTATTATCATTTATTTGCAAATCCTGTGAAAATTAAGATGGGGTTCTCATAAGAGAAGACACATGATTGATGAGCTGAATGCTGTTCTGCAAGTGTCCACTCAGCACATAGTCACACTCATCTAACACTTGAAGTCCTCTGTTCTTCTGTAATGCCTTGGGGTGTATAAGGCACTATCACTGCACCAAAGTTGAATGTATTTCCATTTAAACACATGGTTTGTTTAGGAATCAAAACCAAAACAGCATTTCTTTCTACTCTGTTGATAAACTTGCTTTTGACTTACTTAATTTAGAGTCATTAAAAAATGGCCTTGCTTCAATAATAAATAATAAAAATAAATAATAAAAAATATTCTTGCTTCAAGATTATTTCCAATAATAACCATTCTTTAATAAAAGAAAAATGTTCTTTTAATGCTAACAATAAATCCTGTAACTAAAAAATTATGCTGGGGTACAAGATAAATAGTAAGTTCCCAGTGACTTTGCACCTGGAAGAGGGTAGTCATCAGAAACATCATTCTAAGTGGCTTAGACTTGACTTTTATCTTGATTATGAGGACTTGCTTCCATTAATGAATGGATTAAGTATCATTAGTGATGGAATCAGGCAGCATGCTGAAGGCCATTGTTGTGATTATAAAAAGATAAAGAAATATTAAGATATGTTTTATGGAGGTGTGGTGAGTTATGCGGGAAGGGTGTGCCTCGGTGGACCCATGCCAAAGCATCCCTTCCCCCTGAGGGACTAGCCACAGGAAGGTACAGTATAGAATAGAGTTTATTCAAGGCACGGGGAGGGGAGTTAAGAGGATAGTAAAGGCAGAGAAAGGCAGAGAGGGGAAGAGAGTAGAGAAGTAGAGACTGACCATGGCCACGTGGAGAGAGAGGGAAAAGGAATGCAGAGAGAGGGGAAGCAAGGCAGCAAGAGGAAAGAGAGAGGCAAGATTAAGAGAGTAAGAGTAGAGGGCAAGTAGCCCTTTTTATAGTGGGACAGGCCTACCTGGCTGTTGCCAGGTAACTGTGGGGTTGGAGTCCAGACAGAATACCAACAACCATAGTTATTGGGGTAAAGTTGCTTAGAATAATGTGTATATATCTATATCAGTATCTGTATCTATAGATGATAGATATATAGATAGGTGAATATACATTATTTTAATATATACATATTATATAGATGTATATATGTATATATACACATATATCTTTTATAGAGAAAAGCATAGTGTGTGTTTCAGGTTTCCCTATCTAGTTGATTAACAATGTATGTTTCTTCTGAAGTGTTTAATTATGTTTAAAGGTAATCTAACAAAGAAAATCCGTATCATTGGTTCTATGTAAAAGTATCAAAAAGGTTTGAGAAGTATGGAAACTTTATTTGAGGGGATTAATTTAAGCCTTTATTTTTCAAAAGGCTTGAAAGGGAGGTGGTATTGCTGAGCTTTTAATAATGTGCAATGTGTGAAATGTCCAGCTCTTCTTAGCATATTACCAAGTAGTAGCTAAAATGTGTTTCAGAATATATGTTTACCTTCAGTTACTAAAAACTCACTAGTCGGGGCTGGCGAGATGGCTCAGTGGGTAAGAGCACTGACTGCTCTTCCGAAGGTCCTGAGTTCGGATCCCAGCAACCACAGGGTGGCTCACAAGCACCCGTAATGAGATCAGACGCCCTCTTCTGGTACGTCTGAAGACAGCTACAGTGAATTAAGCTGGAGCGGGGCCCGCAGAGGTCCTGAGTCCAATTCCCAGCAGCCACACACATGATGGCTCACGGCCATCTGTACAGCTACAGTGTACTCATACACATAAAATAAATAAAATAAATCTTTAAAAAAAACTTTCTAGTCAATAAAAAGACAGAAGTTGTTTATAGGTCTCTTGTAAGAGGAAATAGTGAGTTCAGTTTTCAGTGATTGAATGTTGATGTACTGTAATGAGGACTTTTGGGAGTCGTGATGAGCAGGCTCTCTGGGTAGACTTTGATCCTGGTTACTAAGGTTAGGGAATATCTTGGGAGGCAGCATATATGAGAAGTGGACACTTCAATAGAGAACTATGGGATTAGGTTTTAGCAACTAAAATATTTAAAATTGCTCATTTTTGCTTGCCAGGAACTAGAATAAGTATTTAATATTATATCATTCAGTATTGTCAAGAACGAAGAATACATTAACAAAGGCTAACAGTTGAGGCTAATATTGCTATATTTAGCCATTTTCCTAAATTCTTCAAATGTATTGCATTATCTCATGAAGTCCTCATGATCATCTTCTAAGCTAACTGTTAATATTATTAGTATGTTTTATAAAAAACAAATCATTAAGTAAGGCAATTCCAAACAACATCAAAATAAGTTAAGAAACCCGGATACATCATCAGTGGTCTTGCCATTACTCCTGCCTTTGGGCATTATTGGATTTGACACTATAGTAATAGAATAAGATTAATTCCTAACAAGTTAAAAAACAAAAAACCAAATATAAAAAAAAGGAAAGACAAGTTCACTGATTCTATACAATCATCTTCATTAAAGAGACACAATGACTTTAAACCTACAAATTTCATATATATTTTTAATAACTTAAATGAAAATCATACCACATTTTATTTTATTTTATTTTTATTTTATTTATTTTATTTTTTCAGAGCTGAGGACCAAACCCAGGGCCTTGCACTTGCTAAGCAAGTGCTCTACCACTGAGCTAAATCCCCAACCCCCATACCAAGGTAGATTTGATGATTTTTAGAACCAGAGAAACAGAACAGCAATTAGGATAAAAAATAACCTAGCCCATCATTATCACTAACAGCTATTTATATACAATCACAATTTTCACAGACCAGAGAGAGGATCCTAACTCTCATGGAACAGCAAACAGTATGAGTCTTACGTTGATGTCAAGTAGTTTTACCATCAAGTGTACCAAAGTCTGTGAACCAAACCAGCCCAATGCATATGATATGGGCTTGCCTATACTAAGGAACCTTAGTGAGAAAGTGTCTTCATTAAAGGTCACTTTTTGGCTGATTTTTTTTTATTGGACTGTTTTTTTTTCACACTAATGATCTGGATTTTAAACATTCAGTATTTCAGGTTACATATGATCACAGGTTCATCCTACCTAAGGAGTACATCTGCTTTCAAAGCTCAGGTGCCAAAAGAATTTCTTAGAAAATGCCTGTCACCATAACCCTCTTTTTTTTTTTTTATACCATTGGCCACTAGTAACTTTCCCATACAATTGTAATTCTTCTAATTAATCTGAATGACAGAAATTGGGATCAAATCCACTTAAACTTTCTTGTTACATTTTTCGATAAAACTGATTCAACTCTTTAATGAGTAGAATAAATCCCAGTAACAATCAGACTTTCTTTCAAAAGTTGGATGGCATTTTCCTTGAACTTCTGTGCAAACCTTTCTACTGGACCAAAAGCATTAATCCAGGTACAATTGGCTCATTTGTGATCACAAAGACTCCACTGCCCACAAGAACAAAGTCTGTTATCTATAATGACCCTGACCAGTGGATTGAAGCTGAATAGACTGACCTCCAAACCTGAAATGTTGCCATTAATCATGTCAATTAGATTAAGGAGAACATTTCCAATTGGACTTCTTCAATTGTAGTGAAAATTCAGTACAATTTTTTTAGAGATTATCCCACAAAGATCTCACAAATAAACAAGGGGAGCTTCACTTTAGAGGAGTTTCTTTATAATATATCATTACTCGATGCTACATACTTCATCAGTTAAAGATCTCTGAAGACTGTAACCAATGTTGAGTGTCTTCCAGATGGTTATAATTTGAAAGTATATGTGTTGTTTCTAAGGCATATGGGATTGGCATACATGAGGCATAGATATTTGTTACCAGAAATCTAGGTTCCTTGTCAACTTATTTTTATGAGACTCTCAATTTATATAAAGTAAACAAATTTTGCTCTTAATTTAAGGAAACTTCTTGAAGTTGCCATCTGGGTGATGTTGGCACATGCTCTTAATCCTAGCACTAGAGGCAGATGTCAGGGGTTTGATGCCAGCCTGGTCTACAGAGTGAGTTCAAGGACAACCAGAGCTACAGAGAGAAATCCTATCTATAAATAAAATATCTAATAAAAATATAAATTTTTTTTTAAAGAAATAATGAACTACCCTTCATTTCTGCCCATTGTTTCTTTATTGTGCAGACATTTTAAAAACAAGACAAATAAATGAAAAAAAATTTTTTTGACCTTATTATCCACTTCAAGGCCAGAAGGCTATTGTTAGGTCTGGTACTTCTTTTAATAAACACATTATTTAAAACATAATCATGTTCATTTAATTGTGTGTTACCCTTGGCTTTTATCAAGCTACCATAGCAAGGTTGAACAATTTTATCAAAAACTGTAAATCACAAGCCTAAATATATAGTAATTTTTGACCCATATTACTATTCTGATGGTCATCTTACACCCCACATGATGGATGAGAATTATGATAAAGAATTATGAAGAGTATTTACAGGCATCCAACACAAGCAGGCAGGCATTCCCTGCTGTTTGCAATAGATACATTGGCCAGATTAAAGGACTGATGGTAAAAGTGTGGAAGAGTCATCTTGTAGAAATGAAAATTATAATATTGAGCTAAAGTAAAGCACTTACCCCATTTACAATGTTTGCACCAGAGCATTCTCTCATAAAAAAAATCCAAATTCATTTTTATAAACTGAGAATACCTATTCCTTCTCTAACTCTAGAAGCCAAAGTTCTCCTTTTAGGTTCTTTTTATACTTCCAGAAAAAAGTACTCTATTCTAATAGTAATAATGTTTATCTTCAAGAAGAACTGCAGAATATTTGTGGAAAAATTGTATCTCCCACTCTGGCCTTCATGGGTCATTAGAAGAGGACTTTGAAAGTGGTGTGTTCACAAATTGCTCATGGCCTCCATAAATCCAGCTAGAATGCTGGGAGGCAGATGGACATTTAAACTTAAATAGCTCAGCTTCCATCTAGTCCAAGTGGCCCTGCACGTTCCACCTGAGAAAGTAATATCATATGCAAGGAAAGTCAACATGGAATCTTGAGTACAAAGAGCAGACAGTGTTATCTGGCACTGCTTTCATGGTGATATTACCCAGAATGAGACCAAGGTGATATAGTTCCTGGAATATCTGTTTTAAGTGTACAAACAACATAGGTGTGTGGATCATAAAGAGGTGGAAGAAGTTATATGCTTGAGTTAGTGATTGAGGAGTTAGTTTCAATATCTAACATTACCAGAAGTCCGAAGAAGATAACTTGATGATTAGACAGCTGTTCAGCGGACAAGCTGACATGCTTGTCAGATTTCAAATGGTTGAATAAGCAAAAAACATGGCATAGATTATTAGTTTTAAAGGATGTGATGCAAGTGCCTAATTCTTCTTATCATCCCTCAGAGGCAGACAGAGAGAAGTCCAAACTAGTCAGTTATTAGTGAAGAAGAGGGTAGGTAATAGAGTGTTGTCTACCAGGAGACCAGTGATAAAGAAGAGAAAATACTGGCCACCTTCAAGAGGGATTGGAAATTCATTGATGTAAATGCTCCTGGGTTTTGCTGGGAAAAGTTTATTATAAACTTTTAATATAATATTATATTATTGCAGCCAGAGCAATAGGTATTGGTATATCAAAAAATGTGTTATCCATTGTAATATCCATAGCAAAGAATAATTAGCTTATATGCAATAAAATGCAAACTTAATTTAAAACTTCAAACACTAAGGATAGGTTCCTAACATGGAGAAGGTAAGGTAGACATCACATGCTTGCACCTATAACCAAGAAATGCTCCCCTCTTGCTAAGGAAAAACTAGTTTCCTCAATGGAGTCTCACCTTCAGAGAAGGTCTCATGCTCTGGATTGGGTGGCCAAGACAAGACAAACTCAATGCTATTTTGGTAGACTTTTAAATTTCTTGTTGCTTTGCTTGAACATTTTTTCTCTTACTGGCATTTCACAATATATTTGGTTTCCAATTTTATGTATTATAGAGAGGGGATGTTCTGTGTGACTGTAAGTTTCTTGCTTTATGTTGTTTGGTTTTGAAAGATGAAGGAAAGAAAGAAAGGAAGGAAGGAAGAAAGAGGAAAGAAGGTATGAATAAGGTAGGTGGGTATAGAGGTAGGTTAGGGATCAGAGAAGAGTTAGGAGGGGGAAAAACATGAATTTTTTTAAAATACAAAAATGTAAAATCTACATACAGCAACATTAAGTCATTCTTAATATTTTAATTTCTTTTACTTATAAAATTATTTTAAATATTATTATTATTATTATTATTATTATTATTATTATTATTATTATTATTATTTTGGCTTTCTGAGACAGGGTTTCTCTGTATAGCCCTGGCTGTCCTAGAACTCACTCTGTACACCAGGCTGGCCTTGAACTCATTTAATAAAACTATCCATAGAATTTCTGTTTCAAAATAAGTCTACATTTTATGGATTTTTTTTACTCTTAAAAATAAATTTATTGGCCTGGTGGTGGTGGCACATGCCTTTAATCCCAGCATTTGTTTTTTTTCAATAACAAAATAGAACAAAATAGGATGAAATGTGAAAAAGGCATGAAATAGGACTGCTTAGCTCACTGTTGTCTTCAAATTAAATGAAAGAGAAATTTATTTTTTAATATATTTGAATATCTCAAATCTTCTGTTCACTTAAATTTTTATTCATTAATGTGCTATTATAAAGAACATACAAATAACTATTCATACAACAAGATTAACCAGACCTGTAGTCTTCTGTTCACTTAAATTTTTATTCATTACTGTGTTATTATAAAGAACATACAAATAACTATTCATACAGCAAGATTAACCAGACCTGTAGCCCTTACATCTCAGTTGACTTCTACAGTGTTAGAACAGCTGCTCTATGAACAGCTCTAGAACAGAAGCCTTCTATGGGCCTTCACACTGGGTTTTACACACTCATTGTAAAATATATTTTTATGCCTATATCTACCACCAAAACCTGAAAATAAAAAGTATGAGAACTGAAACTAAAACAATTGGCTTTATATCCTTTTCATGACTCAAGTAGTCATGACTTGCTTTCATCTGAGTCCTTCCTCAACAGCTAATATTTACCCTTTCTTACTTCCTTTTCTATGTTATACTGTTCCTGTATGCACATATGTTTTTTTGTTTTTGTTTTTGCTTTTTTTTTTTTTTTTTTTTTTTTTTTTTGATTTTTCGAGACAGAGTTTAGTTGTATAGCCCTTGCTGTCCTGGAACTTACTTTATAGACTAGGCTGGCGTCAAACTCAGAAATCCACCTGCCTCTGCCTCCCGAGTGCTGGGATTAAAGGCATACGACACCACTGCCTGGCATATGTTTATTTCTCTCTCTATTTATCTATGTATATTTATGAATATAGAGGCAATTTTCATTAGCTATTTTTAGATCCATTTATTTATTTTATTTTATGTGTATGAATGTTTGCCTGCATGATATATACCACATGATTGGTAGCCACAAAAGTTGAATCCCTAGAATTGTAGCTACAGATGTTTATGAGCTATCATGTAGATAAGTGGAAACTGAATCTGGGTCCTCTGTAAGAGCAACAAGTACTCTTAAACACTGAGAGTTTTTAAGCTCCATTACACACACACACACACACACACACACACACACACACACACACACCTGGCTAATATCCACATTTGTGGTGTAATATGTAATTTTTTCTGAGACTGTGTACCTCCCTTAATAATATGGAATCTAAGTTCATCCATTTTCCTGAAAATTTGTGATTTCATTTTTCCCTGGAGCTGAAGAATAATGCATTCTTATACATTTACTGCATTTTTGTTATCTAATCATCTGACAGTGGACTGCTAGGTTGATTCCATTTATATAAATCTTTACCATAACTGCTTAATCATTCTGAAAACTGGAGACAAATCTCCATGAAGCATCAAGAGAAAATGAAGTAGTATGGAAATGATCAAATTAAATCGAATGATCAGTTATCTTGCACTTCTTTGTACAGAACAATTTCCACTTCAGGAAATCCCAAGTCTGTTACCTGCATACTCCTCTGCATATTAACATCATTTATTTAATAATGCAAATTAAGATTCAACACACAGTCAGGTGGCTGGGGTATATAAGCAGAGTCCTTCATTTTGAAATGAAGATTAGGGAACAGTCCTCACTAACACATTCCTGGGTCACTATCTTTATTCCATGTAGTGTAGCATTGGCGTAGGTTTAATCAGGGCCCATAAGATGGACACTTGCTCTTAATTGATTGCAAATGTTTATAATCGTCCCAAGGATGCTTTCAAATGTCTGATAGCTATAATAATCTTGACATTCTCTCTCGACAGCCTGAAAGCTGTTTATTAGTCACTGGCTGCTTTCCAGCCTTCAGTTCTCTCATTTGCTCCAGTCTGCATCAATAAGCATGTAATTAATCCAAGGAGTTTATTGAACCATTTCCTTTGCATTAGTATTTATTAGGTCAAATAGGTTAAAAAAATAGTATATTCTCCTATTCAGGATCTATACAACAGTGACTCTATTTTAAAAATATTTCTCAGCTTTACTGTAAAGATGGTTTCCATGGTAAAAGATAGCAAGCTTATGCCCAAATGACAAGCTCCTGTCAAAAGTAAACTCTTAATGCTGGATCATAATTGCCAGACACTGTCGTGTCAAAGCCCAGCACAGCGTGTTATTATCGTCACTTTTTAAATATATATATATATATATATATATTTATATATATCAGATTCCTAAAATACCAAAAAGAACTACATGATTCCAAAGATTTTTTTTTTGAGTCAAGAGTTATTTTAAAACAAAACTTTGAAAATTGCTTGATGGTTAAAAGCCTTGTTTTTCCCCCTTGGGAAGTAGACACAGAGAGCATACTTTACTATTCAAATATTAAAAAAATTCTGTTCTGGCTTACGATACATCTCATATATTCAGCACTAAGCTGTGTTTCAATTTGTAAAATGAGAAAGTGGGAGAAGAAAGTCACAAGGTCCTACAATTTAATTTTAAAGCTTAACATGCGGTCATAATTTCAGAAACGCCATGCTTAGTCAGTGCCATGCTGAAGTCTCGCTGCTCAAATTGAAGTCTTCAATGCATTAAGTGATCAGAATGATTAAATGTCTTAACCTTCTGAAAGGAGGAAATGATGAATAGAGGAAAATTCCACATGAAACTTTACAAATCTCTTTTTTATATTATTTGGTATTTAAAGGTGATGTCTGAATACAGGATGAGACTATAAACTTTTATTTTGTTTACAGAAAGTCACTGTGTTTAGCTAAATTGTCAATTTACTTTGAAAATAACAATACTGCAGTATTTCTCAATCAGTAATAGGTTAGATGTTATTATCAGATGGAATAGACCACATTTCCCAAGAGCTGATTTGATTTTCTCATCACTCTCTTCCAGGAACCATGACAGTGATTGGCACACAATAAGTCAATACTATCAAGAAGGTGATCTAATTTGATACAAATGGCTGGTACAGGTTTCGCCTAAGTGATCACGTATTTAGCTTAAACACTGTATTTTATCCTCTCATATTTATAGTTCTTTCTTAGGGTTCCTTTAGAAATATAAGTGAACATTAAATTCCAGATTTAATTGAACTAGTCTACTTTAATATAATCCATTTTGGTAGGGAGATTAAGATTAATTCTACTATAGAGATAATAATGTCATTTTACAAGATTTGACAAAATGAACCATGGCCTCCAATTATCCATTACATCTTAGAGGACCACAGGAGAAGATTGACTAAACAGGAAATATAATTTGGGTGTCAGAAAAATTGGTAGTCAATAAAGTATTAAGCTCTGAAGATGATTTTACTTATTTTATTTTGAATTTTTGAGGCAAAGTCTCTCTATATAATAGTTGTGGTAAATTTCTGATTCACTTTTATAGGCTAGCATTGTGTCTTCCTTATCCTTCCATGTGTTGGGATTATAGAAATGGGCCATAGTACCAGGCTGTCCTCAGAAGGTTTGCTTGAAAGATAAAAGAAAGATAGGTAGAGATAGATAGATAGATAGATAGATAGATAGATAGATAGATAGATAGATAGATAGATAGATGATAGTTAAAAGGTGATAGATGATTAATAGATGATGAATTGAGCAATAGACAGATATATAGCTCAGTAGATAAATCTCAGATATAGAAAAGGATGAAAGATGATTAATGGATGATAGATCAATCAATAGATGATAATAGATACATAGATAAATAGATGATTAATAGATGGCAAATAAGTGATAGATAAAAAGATAGATACATAGGTAGATGATAGATCAGGGGTCTCAACCTATCTAATGATGCAACTCTTTACTACAGTACCTCATGTTATGGTGACCCTAACCATAAAATTATTTTTGTTGCTACTTCATAACTGTAATTTTCTTACTGTTATGAATCATAATGGACAAGTTTGTGTTTTCAGATGGTTTTAGGTGACCCATACATTGAGAACCAGTGTGATAAATTGCTCTGTAATCTCTATTAAGAAATTTTTCTATCTTTAAAATTTCCATATAAAACATAAAATAAACATAACAGCAGAATTTTTGACCGAGGTTACTAAAATCTTGATAACTGAAATATACACTGCACTGAAATCTAATGCTTAAATAACTGCCTTCATATTTTAGCCACAGCCATACTCATCTTTATCAGAAAAAGCAGTACTTGGGTGAAATAAAATAATACTGTGGATTCCTTGCATGTGAAGGTTCATAGTTCCCTGAGACTTTTGCTGCTCTATTATATACAGCAGGGATGATCAAGTAATTTATAATTTAAATTTTGTCTGTTCTGTCTATAAACTCGAAGCACCTCAAAGACAGGAGTCAACCATGTCTTTCTCATCACCAAATTATGTGTGTGTTTGTGTGTGTGTGTATGTATGTGTGTGTGTGTGTGTGTGTGTGTGTGTGTGTCTGTCTGTCTGTCTCTGTCTCTCTTTCTCTGTGTGTGTGTGTATGTTTGTGTTTGTGGTGTTTGCAGATTATATATAATGGGTCAAACATTAAGTATTAAAAGTTAATGTTTCCTTCCTTCTGCTTCTTCCTGTGTTTCTAACCCCCTTCTTCTTTGTTTAATTTGTAGTTGATTGGTAGAGTTTTGTGAAGTGTAGGGAACAAACTGTCTTTCTGATTCACTTGTCTGACCAGATCCTCTGACTCATAATGCTAAAACTACCTCTTTACAACTCAATATTCAAGAAAAGCCATTCATTTCCCCTATGGCTTTATTCAAATTTCAATTGTTTCCTAAGACCCAAGGACTCAGGGTGACTAGCCTGTGTGCATAAGATCATCAAGAGTCAAGTGTAAAAGGTTGGACACGTGGGAAAACAAAGGAGGAAGCCAGGGTTATTTCATAAATAAAAAAAATGGCCTCTTGCTCTGTGAAGACCACATAAACTGGGAAAATGAAAATGGAAGATATCAATTATAAAAGTGATTCAAAGTGAAGAGGGCCGTGTAGAAGCAACTTACTGACCCCAGCCTGATTTTTTTTCAACCTCAAATGTAGTGAGTTTCCCCTACATATAGACAATGTTTCCTGAAAGAATAAAAGGAACATTGACTAGAAGTGATTTAAAATGTCATTTTCCACCTGAAAATTAAAACTAGAGCTTTAGACTCCATGGATGAGAGGGAAGTGCAACAATGAACTATGAACTCCTTGACCACTGTAATATTCATCTGAGAACAGCACTGTCTACACTCCTAAGGGAAGCAGGTAGCTGGCTAAGTGCTGACAGCCAGCAAGTGCTGCAGAACATGTGGGCTACTTATGTTTACTAGGAAAAAGAAAAGGATCTGCCATCTTTATGGTTCTGTCAAGTCTGTGACACAAATTGAAGAACCATTTCCTAGACTGTCCTCTGAATGACCATCATGGGCTCACTCTATATGGAGAATTTCAGAGTCCACAGGAAGTGCATGAGGCTTCAGAGCCCAAGTCCAGAGTCCAGATGATACTGTAATTAAATTCTGTAGACATTAATTTTAATCATTCTGATTTATATTTACTTCTTTTGCTGGCACCAGAGGATATCACAAGTTTGGAGGGTCAAAACATGTTGACTTTTGTGGGTCAGAAGTCTGGCATCAGATCATAGGGTTAGGGGTCAAAGGTCTGACCCCTAACAAAGCATGTTCAGTCTGGGAAGACTCCATTTCTCTTCCTGGTGCAGTTGCCAAAGATGGCTGCCTTTCTTCACTATTTCCTATTTCCTCAGATCAATTATCCACATTGCCTTCTCCAAACCTTTACCCATGTAAGTCTCTTCTCCTTTGCTTCTGTCTTCTAATTTTAGATCCTCACAATTATACTGGACTCACCCAAGTTATAGAGCTTATCTTTCTATTTTGATTTCACTGGATTCCTGCCTCAGTAACACCTTCAGGTTAGATCCCTCTTAGGAATGTGATTTACCCTATCTACAGATTACAATGCTTAGGATGTGGGCACCCAGGAGAAGAGATCATTCTTTCTGCTGTCCACAGGTCCCTTTGTGGTACCTAAGGGAAATTGCCTTTGTTCATAATCTTATATTTAATAACTCAGTTGATGAGCTGTCTAACATTTGCTGTTATGTATTTATCTGGTAAGTAGGGCTAATAGCAGCTGGGAAGCATTCTGGTATCAATAAATAGCCCCAACTGACAGGTGCAATCAGTCTAGCAGCTCCTTGAGGTCAAAAACCATGTGTTTTTATTTCTATAACTTTTGGAGCTTAGCTCAATGACTAATGAAATCAGAATGAAGATAATGTGGGGGAATAATTGGGATGGTTGATTACCTTCATGTTTAATTAACAAACCCAAAGGCCTACTCTTTCTTTTAATGAATCTTTTATACACAGCTGCTAATAGCATGATTTGGATCCATCTCTTCTCACATGTACTAGTTGCTGGTCATGATCAGTTGTATCACCATCAAATGAGAAAAACACTTACTGCTTAGTTCTATAACAGAAATCTGCCTTGGGTTGAGTGCTTTTTTGAGTTGCTAACCATCAGTAAATTTGAGGCATTGTTGCCTAACGGAGAGGAGAGCCGTAGTCTTTTATTAGTCAAATATTCATTCATTCTACCTCCTTCATTCTCTCCTCCCACCACCTTTCTCTCATATTCATACACATACATAGACACACACACATGCGTGCACAAACACACACACACATTTGCAAATTTGATCTTTGAAGATTCTTATATTATACCTATTTCTTCATGTACATATAAGACCAATTTTTCACACAATTTTATAAATATGTATTTGCAAGTCCATAGCTGTGGAGTTACAACCAAAATTCTGAATTCTGAATTCAGTCATGAATTCTGTTCTGACCCAATAGCAGTGTAGATAGCTACTTGTATTATGATACAAAAATAAAACCTAAAATTAACCATATACAGTGCTGGAGAGGGGGCTCAGTGGTTAAGAGCACTGACTTTTCCAGAAGTCCTGAGTTCAATTCCCAGCAACTACATGGTGGTTCATAGTCATCTGTAATAGGATCTGTTGGGCTCTTCTGGTATGTCTGAAGAGAATGAGAGTATACTCACATACATAAAATAAATTAATAAATCTTTAAAAAATATCTATATACATTTAAAATATATAATAAATCACTTAAAGCTCAATTTGCACCATAGCATCTACATAGTAGATGTATGCTGCATTTCCTTCTCCATAGACAGCTTATCTCCCACCTAAGTTTATCCTCTAATTAAAAAATTTCAATATTTTACATTTGTATGTGTGTGTGTGTGTGTGTGTGTGTGTGTGTGTGTGTGTGTGTGTGTTTCGAGACAAGGTTTCTCTGTATAGCCATTGCTGTCCTGGAACTCACTCTGTAGACCAGGCTGGCCTAGAACTCAGAAATCTGCCTGCTTCTGCCTCCCAAGTGCTGGGATTAAAGGCGTGCACCACTACCACCCAGCCAATACATTACATTTTTATTGGAAATAAAAATCAGAGGCTCTGTCTGTGACATCTAAATTCTGCTTCCTGGTAGATTTCTCTGACAAGTTGGCCTCAGGCAGCAGCTTCCCAGGAGTCCTGTTGGTTCTTGAAATACTGGGCTCTTCCTAAGAAAACATTCTTCTGCACTTCCAAGCTATCCTCGTCTCTACCATCTCTTCTCAGGATCACTGACTCCTGACTCTTTGGGGAAGAGTATAGGGTCCAGTTTTGTAAAGAAACCTCAACTACTTGGTGTGGCTAATACTGGCCTCTCTATATAATATTGCTTCATGAGTTGATTCCTTCTAAACATATTTGGTGTCGTTCATTTGTTAGCTGCCTCATTGTAGAGCATTGTAGAGAGTGTCTTTACTGCTATCCTCTTACTTTAAAACACTGAATCCACTATTAACTGAATATTTTTGTTCACTTTCATCAATATTTAATAGCATGTGTATATATATACATGTATATCTATATATATGTATATGTATATACACATATACATGTATATAATTACTTTTATTTTTTCTTTTTTAGTCCAGGCATTGCCCCCCTCCTGGACTGCCCTCCCACAGTTCCTCATCCCAATTCCTCCCCACACCACCCCTTCCATTCCATGGGTCCTCAAATCTCTAGAGGGTTAATCTTCTCCCACTGAGGCCAGACTAGGTCTCACAGTTTCTATGCCTCCCAGGAGATCTGCTGCACTCAGGGCAACAGGTAAGGGAGCCTCTCAAATAACCACAGCATTTGGGATCCCCTAGGAGCCCAGAAAACTCAGGATCCATCCCCTTCCCTCGAGCTCCACCTCCCTAGCAGCCTGCACCTTAAGACCCCAGGGTCTGAAGGCTTCCCAAGAGAGTTGCTGCACCCAGGACAACAGTCCCCACAGTCTGAAGGCCTCCCAGGAGATCTTCTCCAGCCAATGCCACAGGTCTCCTGTAAGACCTGTGGCAGCCCAGGGACACAGGAGGAAGGCTCCTAACAGAGAAACCCAGACCAGTTAACACCAGAGAGAGCCAGATGCCAACAGAAGCTAATAGACCTTGGCATCATCCGAATCCATCTCTCCTACCACAGCAAGTCCTAGATAACCCCAACACACCTGGCTGAATATTTTTTAAATGACATTCTCTTTTATTCAAGCAAAAGAGTGAAGGTGCACCAAAATAGTACTTTTAGAATCAAATTTCAGACTGTGTGTCTTCTGGAAAATCTCAGATGCTTTTCTATATACTTTTGGCTTTGTGTTTTATTTATGTGAACTTGTAAGGAATTCAAATAAAAAATAAAAATAAAACCATACAATTCAAAATCAAAATTAAGTTCTGGGTTCTGAGGTGGACCCAGGCTTTGGATTTTTTAACTCTTTCCAGTCATTGTGATTGACATGAAAGTTTTGAGGACACCTGATATCCATAATCCTGATATCACATTCAGACCTGTGTCTGCATGCCACATCAGAGTTAACTTGTTCAGTACATTGTTGGTGTTGTACTAGTAGAGATACTTGTGGCCTTCATTAATCTTGCCCTTTGCCTCTTGCTATTCTGTGCTGAGCCTTTTGTCTTTTTAATCTGCTTAATGCTGATAGCTGAGGCTTATAATAGAGTTAGGGATGCATACTGGAAGGTAGAATATATACAGAGCGAGTTATCACAGAGATGAACATATCACTAAGGTGCAGCTTTTTTTTAGCTTTGTTTTTTTTTAAAAAAATATCAATAGTGAAAGCACAGATTTTAAGAAATAATTTGTTATTTTGCAAATATAAATTTTTATTGTGCATAAATACCAGCTTCTATATTTGGAACTAATTATTTCTTGTCCTATGGGATAACCTACTCTTTTCAAATTAACTATACCACTTGAGAGGTAAATTTTGCTGCATGTGATCACACACATTTGGAAATTTTGATATAAAGTCCATTGGTGTTAAGTCCTTCATTTCTGATTCTTAACCAATTATTTTAGTTTTAAAAATTTCATACCATGGGAAAATTGAAAATTATAATGTGCTAACTAGTAAAAATAAATCACATATACTGACATTTCTTTGGATAAGTAGAGTTTTCAGTCATATTTACTAGTTTAGAACTCTATTGTAAGCATCACGTATGGTAGGAGAAAAGGAATTATAACATTTTGGGCATTTGTTTATACTTAAGCTTTTATACTATTTATAACTATTGATAATTACTTTTTGATATTTTATTTCCCTTCTCTAAAACATAAAATAAGCCTCAATTTTTTGGGGGGTCCTGGAACTCACTCTGTAGACCAGGCTAGCCTCGAACTCAGAAATCCACCTGCCTCTGCCTCCCAAGTGCTGGGATTAAAGGCATGTGCCACCACCACTGCCCAGAGAGCCTCAAACTTTTTATTTGACCACTTTTTAGAAATTCTCATATTTGAATTTGATTTGATTAATCTTGAAGGCCACAATACATTCAAAATCTTCTATCGTAGTTTCATTTTTGTTTGTTTATGTGCATGATGCTACCTCCTTAATCCTGAAAAAAATATCTCCTCTTAGGTACTCAGAATTAAATATTTCTTTCTTTTATTTTATTAACTATTCCATTCATTTACATCTCAATTTATCTCCCACTTCCCAGTTACCCCTCCACAAACCCCCCATCCCACATCTGCCCTCTCCCTTCCCTTTACTCCTATGAGGGTGCTGCCCTACCCACCCACACTCTCCTGCCCCATTGCTCCATCATCCCCTATGCTGGAGCATCAAACCT
The DNA here is from genome assembly GCF_008632895.1 of Mastomys coucha. Classification (NCBI taxonomy): domain Eukaryota; kingdom Metazoa; phylum Chordata; class Mammalia; order Rodentia; family Muridae; genus Mastomys; species Mastomys coucha. The sequence goes on from NW_022196903.1 coordinate 58,166,158, forward strand.
TCACAGGACCAAAGGCCACCCGTCCCACTACTATACATGTAGCATGGATCCCTCCCTGTACACTCCTTGATTGATAGTCTAGTCCCTGGAAGAACTGGGTGGTCTGACCAGCTGACATTGTCCTTCCTATGGGTTGCAATCCCCCTCAGCTCCTCCAGTCCTTCTGCCAGCTCCCCCATTAGGGGCCCCAGGGGCCCCTGGCTCAGACTGATGGTTGGCTCCAAGCATCCATATCTGCATTGATCAGTTGCAGGCAGAAGCTCCCAAGGAGCAGCCACATCAGATTCCTATCAGCAAGTGCCACTTGGCAACAGCAACAGTATCAGGGGTTTGGTGTCTACAGACAGGATGGATCCTCAGGTGGGGCTTTTCCTGGATGTCCCTTCCTTCAGTCTCTGCTCCATTTTTTGTCCCTGTCTTTCCATTGGACAAGAACATTTCTGGGTTAGAAATTTTGAGATGGGTGGGTGGCTCCATCCCTCAAATGGGAGCTGTGCCTATCTATTGGAGGTGGTCTCCACAGGTTCTATCTCCCATTCACTGCATACATTTTGGCTAAAGTCATCCCTGTTGGGTCTTAGGAGCCTCTCCCTTCCCTGGTGTCAGGAACCCTTCAGTGTCTACCCCCAGTTCTTCATCCCCCATGAAGTTTGTTTAATGTAAACACTGAGTGACTTGAGACTCTTAGAAACACCTCAAAATATTCTATTTATGTTCTGAATGTCAATTTAGTGATGATGTTAACTCTCGAGAAATCTGTTTCAAAGTCATTTGTCATTAATGATATTATTTCACTTTTTAAATGTCACTTTTTTTATTATTTCCCTTCTAATTGATCTAACATATTTTCTTCATAGTAACGATAGTAATACATTTTTGACAGGATTATGATAAATGAAATAAATGAATTTCTGTGATATAAGAAATTGGAGAGAAAATAGTGGGGTGTATTTTGTCTGTTTTTGAAGCACAAAGGAAATATTATTAGCTTTTAAAAGAAAAACTCTGGGGGTGGTAAAGCTGTAAACCTGTGTTTGCAAAGAGCAGAGCTGTGGAAAGAGAAACAGAAAAAGCTGGGGCTTTGTGTTATGCATGGAGGTTCTGCAAACAGGTACATGGCAAAGGGGAGGGAGCCACAAAAATACCAGAGAAAGTATACTTAAACCCCGTCCAGCATCCAAAAGAAAAAGACAAGAGGGAAGAAAAATGAAGTTATACCTTCTAAAGGTGAAAGGTTTGGAATGATGAAACAGAGTCCTGGCAGCATTTACTGTGCCACACACGGGGGCTGGAAGGAAACTACATTATCTAATTTGGGTGATAATTCTTCTACTCATCTCTTTCAGATGGCAATAGGTGAACCTCCCTTCCTTAGGGTGGTCTCTAAACTGAGAGAATAGGCAGAGCATCTGAATTATCTTGTGAGTAGCTTGGAACATCAGGTTTCTACCCAGACCAGAGATAGATTCCTTTTGATTCATCAGGATGAAATACCTTTCCCTTAATGAGCCTCCAGTGCTACTTTAACACTTCCCTGTCTGAAGAGGTAACCTTAAAGTCATTTATGAGCTAGGCTGAAATTGAATCATATTTACCTTATTTTCACTATGAAAAAACCCAGAGATACAGTACCAAAGTTGTTAACAGAAGGGATTAGTCTAGATTGTTTCAGTTTGTTCTTCTTTAATGATAAGAAAGTAACCCTACTTTTTGGAAATGAACCTATTTTTCCATCCCTCTTTAACATGTGTACCAACTTTTCCCACTATTTAAATAATTTAGAATAAGTGGATAAAAATAAAACCCTTTGGAATAATTACAATGGTTTTACATATAAATTAATTAATTAAGCCAAATTATATATAAAATCTGAGAAAACATGTCTGTTGAACAATAAACTGCTAAAAAGTAAAAGGACATTTTTTCTTCTGTGTCGTAATATTCCTAGATATCCGTGGAATACAGGAATTTTTGGACAAAGTATCCCAGCAGGGAATGGATGTTGCCCTTCAAAAAGTGGAAAACAACATCAACAAAATGATCACCACACTCTTTGACACCATGAGGATAGAGGAGTTGAATCGCTATCGAGACACTCTTAGAAGAGCCATCCTCATTATGAATCCCGCCACAGCCAAATCCTTCATAAGTGAGGTAAGCATCATTGGGGTGGGGCAAAGTACAAAAAAAGCAAAAAGTTTGGAATGGACTCCATCAAGGATATGAAAACTAAATAAGGAGAGAGAATTAGCTCCACAACTCTCATTAACACTAATGAAGGAGGCAGAGTGAATTGCTTGCTCGTCTCATTTACCCCATATTGGCTAGCTAACTACTAGGAATGTCTGTACTTGTGTATATATTTAGGCACATGGCCAGGACAACTTTCAGAAACCTTATGAGTTTTCAAAGTGCTGTTGACCTCAATGAATGTAGCAAGTTCAAGAGTGGATTCACAAATGTGCAGCTTATCCCTTTGTGTTGTTGATGTTGTTACTGCAAGCTACAATTATGCTTCTGAGGAAAGATTTACAAGAATCGGACTCTGATTGCCAAGGTGAACTGATTTCATGAAGCACTTCTGCTCTAGGAATCTATACTAAGACAAACAACGAAGACTAATTGAAATTCTGTCAAAAGATGGCCAGACAGCATGATGTGACAGCAGGTCGACGAAATGTTAGTTATATCTGCTACCTTGGCTAGATGCAAGAAAACATAGTAAAAGAACCAGTAAGACTACAGGGATTCAGACGGCCTTGCTGCAGCCTAAAATGTTTGTGATTGCCTTGTGAAAGATCCTGGCTTTTTTTTTTAACCATAGTTAACTGTTTAATTTTATCCTAGCATCTTTTACCATAGTTAAGTATTTAATTTCATTTAATGATAGAATTGCTTATTTCATTACATAACTTTCTGATACTTTTTTATCTTTGTGGGCTAAATTGATGAATTTCTTCCCTTCATTTTTCTACTTTCATTCCATTGACTCCTGAAATTCTGTGTAAGATTACAACTTAGCAGGTATCCTTTGATACTAGGATTTTGAAGCAGAATACAAATCATTAAGAACTAGACAATTAATAACCAGATGAATTTTAATATAGATTTTGCCATGTGAATTTAAGGAAAAGAGAAAACATTGACCTTGAGTTTAGCAAATGACTAATTCACCATGAAGACCTAGTCTTTTCTGTAACAGAAAAAGGATATCATATTTTATAGTTCACCTTCTGTTTCATGATTTGTTCATATATGTGATAAAATATTCCAGAATAAGATCTTAGAACAAGAGAGGTGTGTTTGTCTCTTAGTTCCAGAGGTATCATTCCATGAGCTCTAGGGTTGCAGGGAGGCTGATCATACTGGTTTGGGGCTGGTGTCTGAGTAAAGTTGATAGTCAGGAAGCAGAAAGGCTTGGGGAAAAGTATAGTTTCCAAGAAAATATCCCTCTGTGACCTTCAAAGTTACATAAAATATCTTTACTAAAAGTTAGCATGAAATATTTTCTCTAACTATGCTCCAGGTTTTAAAAGTTTCTTCTACTTTGCAGTAATGCCACCAAAAAAAAAAAAGGGTCTGTCACAGGTTAATCCCAGGTAAAACCCACATGGTCTTGTCATTCTCCTTCTGAACACTGCATTTAAGATTATTTGATAAATCAGCTACCAATCAAAGGACACTTTGTACTTGCAAACTGCAACATTTAAAAAGTGCAAGGCCCTCATAAAGTTGCAAAGCTTCTGTAAGGCAAAAGACACTGCGAATAGGACAAAAAGGCAACCAACAAATTGGGAAAAGATCTTTACCAACCCTATATCTGATAGAGGGC
>NW_022196903.1:58171207-58194516 GCF_008632895.1 Mastomys coucha
TGAAGGTTCTGTGCCCCAGTGTAGGGGAATGCCAGGGCCAGAAAGTAGGAGAGGGCAGGGTGACAGGCGTGGGGAGGTGGGAGGCAACAGGGATTTGTTTTTGTTTGTTTGTTTTTTTGGAGGGGAAACCGGGAATGGGGAAAGTTACATGTAAATAAAGAAAATATCAAAAAAAATAAAATAAAATAAATAAATAAATAAAAAGTGCAAGGCCTTCTAGAAATTTCACAGTGACTTGTAGAGGCATAAAATATAAACTGGAGTAATGAATAAAAATTGAGATATCACTGGTGTTTCTCTCTGGGGTGATCAGAGATTTTATTAACAAGGTGTACTTGATTTAGACTTGATACTGTGGGTATGAATTCACAAGGAAAAATCACAGATCAGATTAAATGTCTCTGAGGTCCATTATATGGTCATATTTTATATGAATATTTTTAATGTTTAAAGACTCCATGTAGTTATCAATGAAGTAAAAATATTTGATTTATCAATATTTGATAATTGATTTATACATATTAAGACTAGAATACAAAATAATGAGATTATATCATAGTAAGCCTCCAAGAGGTAGCAGTGGGGAGGCTGAAAACCAGGAAATGTTCAAGAAATAGTAATGTCTATATTTTTTCTTTTCTGTTACATAGTAGCATGGCATACAACAAATATATAAACATAATTGAAAATGACATGAAGATGAATAAAGACATAGGCTTGATTTCAGTTGAGTATATATTGGGAGAAGCCCATGCAAATAATGAACTGAAAGGGGCCAGCATGCTCAGGACATGTACTATTCAGAGTCCATAGATGGGGAGACATGGGAAACCATTGCTCTCCTTCTGAGAGAAAGGATAAAGACCTCTAAGCTTCTGGTGGTTGCAGGACATAAAACCAAATGAATAAGAATCATTTACTAGCAGATTATCGAAATCCCAATAGCTGGAAATTGCAGAATGAGAAAATGTGAGCATTTTGAAACAGGGTCCTATGAGATTGTAGTGCAGTATTAAGCTGCTAGAGGTTCAGTAACCAAATATGATTCCCTTCTATATTGGAAGTGTGCTTCCTTACTGTCTGCTGTCCACACGTACCAAACCAATGTTCTTACAGAATGACTTCATTCTGAGATATCTTTGCAGTACTGCCCGGCCTTCTCTCTCGGGTATAAATGTCTGTATTCTCTCATGTTCCTTGGCATTCCCCCTCTGCCTATGTGTCCTTACCTCAGTTTATGAAGGGCAGCAGGTACTTTGAATTAGGGCCCACCTTAATGACCTCATCTTACCTTGACACATTTTACCTCAGTCATTACTGGGCACAACCCAATATTACAGAAGAAATAGGCTTATGTCAGTATGACACAACTAGAAAGACTAGGTTTGAGACTGATACCAAGCAGTCTGCCATTAAAGCCTGTGCGCTTAATAGAGGTTTCCAGAAAATGTAAGAGTAAAGACATCATGAGGTCTATGAGAAAGGCCAATGTTAAAGCTGTTGGATTTTTCCTTCATTTGTCCTTGTTTTTTAATAGGCATAGATTTAGTGTCTGCTGTACCCTATGTACCCTCCTATGATCCTATGTACCCTCCTAGACATTAATGAAATAATGGCCATGCCGATCTGGGACCTTTCTTCAACTTTCTGGTTTGGTGCAAGGGAAGAACAGAGAACAGCCACACTGATCAAGATACAGTCATGGCACATCACATGCCTTTGCCCACTGCCTTGGGAAGTGAGACCACTCTCCTTCTTATTGCATGACTGGAATGTAATTTTGTCAACTCTGTTGACAGAGTATCCTGAACAGGGTCCTGAAGGAGATGTTCTCTGGGTTGCTTATTACAGGACATGGCATCAGGCAAAGGACAGAACAGTCTAAGCAGAAGGAGCACCATGGGCCAAAGTAAAACTGTGGGAGATAGAGCAGAGCGCTGAGGAGTCAGAGAAAGTGAATTGGTGTGCTTTGCATATATATTCCCATGAAAAATTTACTGAAGAAATTTGTGAATATGTTTTTAAGCTATGTGATGAATAGCAGAAACCGAAATGTTGTGTTGTTAATAAATGAACAAGCAAACAAACAAACATCCCCACCAAGATGTATCAAGCAGCAAACGGGATGTAGAAGGGTTGAATGAAGAAGGGACATTGCCCTCTAAGGGCCCAGAATTTCTGGCCCTTAGTAGAGAAGCTATGCAGAACCAGAAACCTAGCATTGCTATTGAGTAGATGGCATCTGTTTAGAACTAGTTAAAGGAGATCAACCCTGCTGAACTGCTGACAATCAGTTTCAATACTACACATCATTTGAGTGGTTTTCTTACTTTGATCCCTGTTTTTAACTGTGAAACTTAAATTCCTGTAATAATCTATTGCTTTCTCTCCTGTTCATAAACTCAACACTTAGGCTCATGATTTTTCCTTTGAGACTCCTCTGTCATCTACTACTCAGATATATTTCTTTCGTATACCAACACTTCCTTGTTTATGTGTTTATCCCATAGTCAACCTGAACAGTGGTGAAGGAGTGGTAAGGAAAATCTAGGCTAATCCACTGTCTCCTGAGCTCATTGTGCACTCTATAGCCTATCTGATTGGTTCTGCCTGTTTCTCAGCCAGATGTTCTCAGAAGCCACCATGCCAGGGCTTTTCTTTCATGAGCTCTAAGAGTGAGCTGACATTTTGGGGAAGAACCTGACATGAACATGTAAATGCTAAAGGGAGTTAATTCCACTTCCAAAAGCTTTGCCTTCAGAGTATATTTAAAAGTAATATTCAGTGGAGTGGGGAGGCTTAGTACTTAGTAAATTTTTTTTTTAGTTACAGCTAATGTAAGAACTAACTTTGCAATGGACTAGGGTAGACACAGATTTCAGAGTCTCCTCGGGAATCCTGAATGATGACCAATTCGTCAGACCTGGAATATAGAGCAAATTACAACTCAGATGGTGCAAGCATGTGTGTGAAACAGAGGTCAATGATATCATTTGTCTAAGGGTTTTCACACTGAAAAAAACAAGAGATTCCTTTCTTCTGTGTCTCTCATTTCAATCACCACTGTTAGAAAAAAAAATAACATTCCTAGTTTTTAAGTTTTATTTACCTAGGTCCATCCCCCTTCTTTCTGCTCAGAGAAAGGGAGATCTACCATGGATATCAACCAGTCTTAATATATTAAGTTGTGGTGGGACTGGTTGCATCTTCTTATATTGAGGCTAAACAAGACCGTCCAGTTAGGGGAAAGGAATCTAAAGTTAGGCATCAGATTCAAAAACACGGGTGTGCTACACAGCTTTTATTAGTTTCATTTTATAAAAAAGATATTGTTCTTGCTGTAGAGGGATAATTATGTGATTAATAGCACTTACCGTTCTTGCAGAAGACCCAGGTTCAGTTCCTAGCACCATAGCCATCTTAGCTCCAGCTCTAGGAGTCTCTTCTGGCTCTTTGAGCACCAGGCATGCACAGGATGATCACGTGCAAATGCAGTCAAAGTATGTATGCATGTAAAAAAATAAAAATAAGTCTTCAAAATGTTTGTTTTTAATTAAAAATTGACAATTTGGCTACTTTTAAATGGCCATCGTAAATGTCCTGCAATTGAGAACTTCTCCAGCATTGGCTCACTGTACTCTGAGGTTCGAGCACTGAGGTGGAACAGCTAGGACATTATTTTATCCTGGAAATGTTGGCAAGAGTATATGTGACATGTTTTGTCTTCACTTTAAAGGAATTACACCATTATTGGTGTTTTAAATCACTCCCAGAAGGTTCACTTGTGCCATCTTTAAAATTTATCTTTGTGCATGTATGTCTCTGTGTGTTTGTATGTGTGATTACAGATGTCCACAGAAGGCAGAAGTATCTAACCCCTGAAAACTACAGTTACAAGTTATTGTGGCTCACCTGACATGGATGCCCAGCATTGAACCACGGTTCTCTGGAAGGGCAGTACATGTTTTTAACATCTGAACCATATATATTATTTATATGTGGGCAAATACATACACACATGCACATTCACATGCACACACATACACACAAACTCACGAGTATGTGGTCACTCTCAGGGACTTTGGCAAATAGCAATATATACAGTTAGTTTTTCTTATTCACTGATTATGTGTTCGCACATTTTCCTCCTCGCAAGAATTTATTTGTAATTTCAAACTTAACACTTGAGCTACAGAGTTGTCTTTTCAAAAGCCCCTGTTCTGACCTAAAGTCAGAACTTTTCTTATTCACATTCCACTCTCAACTCTAAATAAGCATCCTATCAACAGCCTATTAAGTGCTTTCTGAATCCTCATGCATGTGAGGGTGTGTATGTGTGTCTGTGTGTGTGTGTGTGAGTGTGAGCATGTGTGTGTGTGAGTGGGTATATGTGTGAGCGTGTGTGTGTGTGTGAGTGTGAGCGTGTGTGTGTGTGTGAGTGTGAGCATGTGTGTGTGTGTGTGTGTGTGTGTGTGTGTATGTTTCTGAGTCCAGTGCAGAGGTGCTGACTAGTGTCCCCAAACTTGACAGGGTATTGCAATGCTTTTACAGGAGAATAGCCAGGTTCAGGCTTGAGTTGTAGTATTATTTGCAATGAGTGCAGATTAATGAATTAAATGTATATGACAAAATGTTTTTAGGTGGACATGTAAACTCAGAGCTTAGAGCAATGAAGCCCTGTGTTTCCAGTAATAACAAATAATAAAAGAGTCACTAACAGAGCAGTCACTGTTCCATGTACTGGAGTGACAGGAACCTTCAGTATTCTCCCTTAGTCCCACTGTACTATACTTCATATCCTCTGCTTGGGTGGCTTGTGTAAGTTTGAGGAAGTCTGTCTGGCACATGGCACAGAGTTCTCCATCCACAGCCACTGATTGCTCTGACTCTGCCCCAGCTTCAGTCCCCAGCTTCTCCAGCAGCATTGCTTCCTCTGTGTTTCACATTTAGCCATTTATTTCAAAAATTTTGCTGGTGGCCTCATTTCCCTCTTACAGTTCCTGTCTGATATACCTCTCCGGGCGGTGCATTTTATTAGGATGGGGGTATGATTATTCTTCTTCATATATTGGATATTCCAAAATGGCATAATTTTTAAGATTCCTAGATATTTAAACTTATATAAATAAAAAGGATTTTAAAAACCATTTTTGCCAATGTGGTAGCTCATGCCTTTAATACTAGTAAATAGGAGGCAAGGCAAGCGGATCTTGTGGAGTCCCAGCTCAGCCATGGCTACATAGTGAGATGCTGTCTCAATAATAATAATAATAATAATAATAATAATAATAATAATAACATTCATGCTATTAATATTAATATTAGTATATATTATAGTACATACTAATTTATATTGATAATGTTAATATTTTATATTGTAATATATAAAAATGCTATATTGATGTTATTGGTAGTATATATTAATATATAATTATATATGCAATAATAATTAAAGAGAAGTATTTGTAAAAATACTTAGCACATGATAGATAGAAAGGCAAGTGCAGTTAGAAAGGTTTCAGTAGTTTGGGATGATAGGAACCATGGGGTAAGGAAAGCTTAGGACTAGGGAAGAAAACCAGTAAGCACCTAAGATTGGGAGAGGAAAATGAGTGATGTCCTGCACTTGGACAGCAGCAAGGCTTCTAGCTCCACTACTGCAGTGCGATAGAAACTGGCATGGAAGTTATACAAGTATTCAGGGGGAAATTCTAACTTAAAAAGTATTTTTCTTGCAAAATGACTTTTAGAAAAGAAATTGTTCACTTACCATTGTCATTTAATTGCTATGGTAAAAAAATAGGCATATGAATTGTGTTTTCTGCCTTTTTTTCCCCTTGTCCCTGGAGCAATTGTGTGTCACTGAGTTAGTCACACTTCCTTTGAAGTTTTAGACACTTAAATGTCTGCAGTTCATACTCCAGCTCTCATTCAGGAACTTCAAAGCTGTAACAAAGATGACAGTTTTGTGCAGCTCAGCAAATCTACCTGCTATAGTGTCCAAACAAACCATTGTCTAGGTGTACCTGTAAGTGTCCTTGAAATGAATATCTTGGAACACGAGCAGTTATCTGGCTTGATTTACATTTATGTATGAACTGAAATATTTCAAGATCAAATCTTTTTATAGGAATAATGTTTCACTTACTTTGTGAGAAAAAAAATGCAGATAGAGAGAACAAGTATTGACTACATAAAGATGTTTTGAACAAAGATCATTTGTTTTCAGTTTCATTAGAAATATTAAAACTCAGGTATGATGGCCCATACCTGCAATCGCAGTACTGGTGAGTCAGAGGCAGGACAATGGCTGATAAACACTTACATAGTGAAATTGAAACCATAAAGACCTTGTCTAAAAAAATTCAATTCTATAAAGGCAGGAAAACTTATTACATATGTGACAATGGATATCATTTTCAATTTGGATTTTTCTTTGTCAGAATTTCAGACATGGACCCTACTATTACAGAAAGTTCTTTTACTCTACAATAAAGATGATAACACTTATTCCTTAAACCTACTTTATAAGATAGTTGTCATTTTATTGTATTATATCTAAGTCATGGAAGAATTTTGATTTGCTAAATAGTAAAAAGGAATAGTTCTTTCTTCAAATGTATAAGCACCTTTCTAGAAATAAGCCTCAGGGAAGGTTAAGAAACAAATGAAGGTAACTTGTCCAATAGATGTAAAAAGATCTCTAGTCATAAAAAAGACTCTGCACTCAAATTTCTATACTAGTTATTTTAAAAGTATTTAAGTTACTCATTTTTTCCAAAAGGAAAATATTTGGAGACATTAAATTAAAGGTTTAAAGATAAATCTATTATAATCACATTTTTAAAAGAACAATTTGATAATAATTTTATCAAAAGATATCCATAGCAGGAAAGTTTAAAAATATGATGCAGATGGACTGCTGCTCTACATTTTCTAAATGACATGCATAAACAGAACAGCACAAATGTAAATTTAAGCTCAGCCAGTTTCCATATGACTGGAATCTAGATGATGGACCTGAACCTACCGAGTGTAACCACCTTCCCCTTCCTGTGCACCCATTCTTATAAACCCCTCCTACGTGCTGGCTTTTAACAGTGTATTCACCTGAACCTGATTTTAGGCTGGGTGTAAATGGAAGCACGCAGTTCATCCTGTTACCTTGCATTTATTTCTACTCAACATTAATTGTGTGACATTCAGCTAGGATGAAGTGAGAAAACATCATTCTTATTGATTGACACAACTAATTACTGTGTGGATAATTCACTTTCTATGTAACTCCTGTGAAGGGGTTTTGCATTTTCCTCATTACCAAAAGTGGTCCTATGAACACATGTTCTGAGTCTATGTACATATTTTAATGAGACAACACCATAAATTACTGTATAATGTCTTGAATGACCCTCAAAATAATCCTGTAAGATTGGATCAGCAGCACTGTTGTCCGCTGCTGAGAACATAAAGGAATGCCATCAAATGTGTCCATCTCAATTAAGTAGATTGTTTACTGTCATGCTTTACCTACTGATCACTTCCCAAGTTACTGTACTCTTAAACTATATTCATCATAAAATGAATTTTTTTCAGAATCTGAATTACTTCCAAATAGCATCTAATTCTATAAAAGATCATGTAATATGAATGCTAATTTGTGATCTTTGAATATGCCATCCATGCACGTAGTATCTGATGCTCAGTATGCTTAAGATTCTTAATATTAAGTGAGTAAGGAAGTAAAAAGGATCAATTGTGTGTGTGTGTGTGTGTGTGTGTGTGTGTGTGTGTAGGTGTGTCTGTTTGTCTGTTTGTCTTAGTTAGGGTTTTACTGCTGTGAACAGACCATGACCAAGGCAAGTCTTATAAAGGACAACATTTAATTGGGGCTGCCTTACAGGTTCAGAGGTTCAGTCCATTATCATCAAGGTGGGAGCATGGCAGAGCCTAGGCAGGCATGGTGTAGGCAGAGCTGAGAGCTCTATATCTTTATCTGAAAGCTGCTGGTGGAAAACTGACTTCCAGGAAGCTAAAATGAGGGTCTTAAAGCCTACACCCACAGTGATACACATATTCCAACAGGGCCACATCTCCTAATATTGCCACTTCCTGGGCCAAGCAGATACAAACCATCCCAGTGTGTGGACATGTGTGTGTGTGTGTGTGTGTGTGTGTCTGGGAAAGAGAGGAGGAGAGGCAGAAGAAGAAAGAGAGGAGGAGCGAAGGAGAGAACATATAACCAATGTCAGCAAGAATGAGTCAAATCTAAATAGCATGAAGTAATTGACAGACTAAGAACTGACAGTCAATACATTTTTCTTGTATTACGGACACTGTTTTTTGTTTTGCATGTTTGGACATTTCATCATTACCACAAACTTATTCAGCAAATTCAGTATTTTGCCACTCTTTCCAGATAAGAAATCTAAGACAAACATCCATTGTGAGAATATATACAGTACTTTCAACAAGTAATAGTCAAAGCACATATATATAATCCACACATAATCCTATATGTATAGGTATATGTACATATACATATATATATGTATATGTATATATATATATATATACATATGTGGATTTTGCTTAATTTGAAGGGTTGGTTTGTATTTTAGATACTGTCTGATGCAGAGAGTTCATAGCACATAGTCTTCTTGTAAATGATTTCATAGGGCTCAGTCATTCCAGTTCCCTCTTGTGTCATATGTAACAATCCAAGATGGACAATGGATGAGAAGTAATGCAGTGTAATCTTTACTAGTGCAGTTGGTGTGTTTGGAGCAGGGGTGTCTAACTCAGTTGGTTGATGTTTACCTAGCATTCAGGAAACTTTAGGATTGATCTCTGCACAGCACAGGCCTAATATGGTGCTAACTTTGTCAATCTCATTAGTGAGAAGCCTAAGGTGGGAGGATTATAACATCTAGGGTTATCCATGATTTCTAGCAATACATCATCTCAAAATATCTAAGGCCCTCCTCCCCAGTGACAACTCTGAAATAATGGAAGGATTATGATGATGATGATTATATATTCTCTCATGCTTGTGACATTTATCATGGGAGAAATAGAGGCATTATATACTGTATCATGAAGAAATGTGGAAATGAAAGAACTTTGGGATCCTTGTAACTCATGAGATAATACTTCATTGTTGGCATGACAAGCTCAGTGGATATGCTGAAAGTGAACTTGTAGAACAAAAGAATACTGCTGATGCTGCTTCATCTCATAGATCCAATATGCCAGTCATTCTCACAGTAGGCTTACAGAGGAAGCAGATGTCAATGGTGATGTTCCCACTGCCAGCTTGTGGGGGAGTCTAGCTAAACTAACAGCAGGGCTTGAAGCCCAGAGCACCTGAGGTCCAGGAAGGGACATCTGCCATAGTACTCCTCATAGCCACACTTTCCTTCCAGGTTGTGAATACTTGAAGATGATTTACAGCTTGGCCAACCTGCTTGCCCTTAGCTCTGTGCACCTGAAGGCATCACAGACCTTTTGAAGAAACTCAGAACAGACTGACTTTGTTAAATAGAGCTTAAGGTCTCTGTTTCTGTAACTGCTTTGGCTGTAAACCTTGGATGGGCCTAAGTTACTCAGCACCTCCCATCATTGTTGTTCTTTCTAGAGACTAAACAATGGTCTTGAAAACAATGTAAAGCTATGAAATAAGCTCTCTAACCTAGCAGGCCAGCCTGCTTTAGGTATTGTATTTCACATTGGAAAGGAAAAGGGAGGAGGGAAAGAAAGAAGAGGGGATAAGTGGGGAAAGGAGGGAAGGGGAAGAAAGCAGAGGGGAAGAGAGGGGAGCAGAAGAGAAGAAAGGGGAGGGAAGGGGAGGGGAGATGTGCAAAAGAGTCAGGATGAAAGATAGTGAGGCAGAGAAGAGGCAAGGAGTTCAGGGGAAGAGAGGAGACAGGATGGAAAAGTACCAAAGAGACAAACTTTAAAAGAAAAGCACAGCTTTATATGAATTTAAATGATGACTAAGCTGGACAACATAAATGAGTTTTCTTCCTTATAGGGTATAAGTAGCTGAGAAGTCTAGCAATTAGTTTGTCTACCTGACTGCATTTCAACTGTTATCTAATTGCATTGCCTGGCCTACCTGCCTGGGGCAAACTCATTGCTGAGATAATAATAAAGGAGCCATTGCCTGGTGATATGCACTAGTTGAAGTTTTGGAACACTGGTTTTGTAAACTGCAGTGTCCCTGTCATTAAAAAGAAAAATCTCACATCTCCTATCACCTTTCCACATGAGTTCTAGCATTGAGATATAGTTAGTATCTAGTCTTTTTTCAGAAGGGTCTTACACTATGCTGTTGTAAATATCATCCCCTACTGTCTTCTCAGCAGAGCAAACCATGCCCCAGGTACATCACCAGGCATTCCCATCAGCATCGCTTCCTTAGCCAAGTCAATAGTAGTGATTGATTGTCTTCCAATAAAAATAAATAAATAAAAGCAAAAACCTACTGATCCAGCATTTGATTTGCATATGGTGTGTGTGTGTGTGTGTGTGTGTGTGTGTGTGTGTGTGTGTGTGAGTCTCCTTCTTCATAGCCTTTAGCACAGAGAGAGAGGGGACTTAGTAGAATATAACTTATATGTATTTTCCCCACCTTGATCATAAGTCTAAAAGGCACACCAACTTTAGTGTACATTTCGCGCACTACAAAGTGAAGCAGGAGGTTAGACCCTATTCCATTGAACTTTTAAGTGAGGCTAAGACAAATGTTGTCAACTCCAAAATGTTCTAATATATTTTGTAGAATTTAACATAGAATACTGGATCCTATCAGTATACATTTTAGGGTAATGTGAACTCAGTGAGTTGACATGGCATAAGCCATATTGAAGGAATTTCTCTATTTAAAATTAAATTACTCCTTAAATCATGAGTTCATCCTGAGTTAAACAGCCATTTCACATTTACTCAGAAGAAAAAAAATATCAGATAACACTTATAGAAACAGAAAACTAAAAAACATTTTAAAAAGCGACTGTAAATTTTCTCATCCAAATTACTTTTCTAAACTTTGTTTAGTGGATACATATTTATGATATTATATGCCCTGAATTTCTCATTACCATTTTTCTTCATCAGACTGTAAGCTTCATAACAGCAATGTCTTTGTAGATTAAACTTTAAACCTTACCCCATATGATAATCCCACTAGGCTAGAATGAGAACACTACCACAAGCTTTGAGATGAATTCGAAGCAAGCTTTATTAAATACGGAACAGGACACTGGGGAATGGCCAGATCCATATCTGGGATTCCCAGGGAATGGCTTCTAATTACATTAGTCTGTTGTTTATAAAGGCAAGGACTTCATTTTTCCTGCCTTTGTCCCATTGTGGGCAAGGACACATCTTGATATACTCTCTGCCTGTATACTTTCTGCCTACTTACTCTACAGGTAATCACGCACACACTGTGCAGTTAGGGCAACCAACTGTATTTACAGAAGTGAAAACATGTGGCTTGTTATTGCAAAACAATAGAACTCACCCTGTTTACAGAAGTGAAAACAAGTGGCTTGATATCATATAAAAATAGATCCTAGCATTACAGAAAATTCTCTGTCTTTCAGTAAGTATGTGAAGATTGCAGGTTTATCAGTCCTTGGATAATTAACGTTTATAGGTTTATCTGAGCTTGGACAAATGGGGCTTACAGGTTAGAGACATATTTTTTTATAGCACATTAATTTAAACTTAACTTTAGGAATAACAATAGGCAAACTAATCCACTATATTTAGTGATTTCAAAATATGTTTTTGAGGTGACTTTTTCCCCAAAATTGTTCACGATAAGCCACCTGATTTGAGGATTTTAAGAGCCTTAACACATGATATATATGTATATATACATCATGTGTTTTATATATATTATATATAGTATATATACATATATTATACATAGTATATAGTATATATACTTAGTATATAATATTAAGTATATTATATATCATATGGGTATATTATATGTGTATACATTATATTATAAATTATAGATTATATATTATGTATTATATATGTGTCTATATTATATATGTATATATGTATATGTTATATATGTGTCTATATAGTATATATATTATACATATGATATATACCATATATATGTATATACACACACAAACATATATATATGTATATATGTATACATATATACTAAGCCTCACATCCTTCCTTCCTTCCTTAGAGGCTGTGTACCACATATTGATTTCAGTTATTAATTGACTAAATTGTGCTAACCTATTATTTTAAAAAATGACTAAAAGTAAGGAATTCTCCTTAGCAATAACCTCTCACATCCCCCGTTCATAGCTCTTTCTATACTTCTAAGCGAGGTTTCCATGAAGAAATTAAATTAAACAACATCTTAAAATTTTAGTTGATGTTAATAGAAAATAGAATAAGTGGTAAAAACATGGGTGTATTTATTTGTTTGTAGTATTATTGTTTTGATTATTCCAGGGGGAAATGGGTCTTTTTCAAACCTGTCAAAAGTAATGTCCCCACTTAAATCACGAGACTAGGAGCCACATCAAATTTGAGTATACCACTCTATACAGTACCTAACAAGACAGAACTCAGCCAGCTGATGCTCACCTCTGAAGCAGTAGATTGATCAATTTTTATTTTTGGACATATGAGGTGTGCACTATAAAAGGGTATTCTTTTGTCAGCAATGATTAGAAAGAAATTGACTATGACAAGAATATAATCATAGTGTATATGTAGATTCTTATTTCATATACTCATTATCTATGCTCACTTCATTCCATTAGCAACCAAAAACTGATATGTTCTATGTACCAATACTTGAGATTGAGAACTTTATATTTAAGACGAAAACTATCATGCTACAGTACTGTTCAAGATGCTGCTTAAAGCTCCCCAAAAAAATCAATAAGGAACACCTTCAGGATACAACCTGTGCTGAATTCCATAACTCATAATTCTTTGACAAAGTGCTTATACATAACTAATGTTCAATAAACACTTTGTGGATAATATCATTAATTATGCAAAATGGAGCATATAGAAAATAATTGCCTGATATCATGCTATATAAGAAACATGAAAATATTTTCTATTTTCTATGAAAACCTAGGTTATTAGAATTTTAATGCAATTTTATTGACCTGGGGAATCCCTCCCCTCTCAATTACTTTATTTCCTGTGAGATTTTTACTACCTACAGAAATGAACCATTGAAAATCCAGAGTTAACTATGGTACACTACCACAGCACTCAACATGGTTGCTAATTTCCAAAATTTAACTTAGATCCTTGAGGGATGAAACTGATTAATAAATATTTCCTTAGCAGAGATGAAGTTCAGTCTGACATGCACTCTCTAATTATTATTATTTACTGATTTTTTAAAACATAAAGGGTGGAAGACTAAAGGTACTTCTAATTGACAAAAGAATTCCACACTGGGAAGACATTTTTTGATTAGCAGTTATATGGGCAGAAGGTGGGCTGGAGTGTGGAAATCTGCCTAAGAACTCAGAGAGTAAAATGCTCTATGCAGGTGGAGATTTCTCAATCAGTACTCAGCATGTTGTCAAAGCTTCAACTTCCAACATATTTAAATGAACTGAAAGCTTACTAAGTAAAAGCACTCAATTGGGAGTACTCAAATGGGGAGCTTATTACTCGAATGCTGATTAACGGATCCTTTTCATCCTGTTCATTTCTCTTTTAAGCAGACAGGTTTTGCTTTCCATGTTTTCAGATTGAACCTGGGCACAAGATATTAAGGGAGTGACATTTGTTCTGTAGTAGAAAAATATCCTGTCAACCACTGTAATAGCTCATTCTTTTTCTGTCTCTGTCTTTCTGCTCTGTTTCTGTCTCTGTTTCTCTGGGTGTGTATCTTTCTGTCTGTGTCTCTGTTTCTCTGACTCTCTAGGTCTCTCTCTGTCTCTGTCTCTGTCTCTCTCTCTCCCCTTCTGTCTCTCTCTCTCCACCTTGTCTTCTTGTTCATGTTTTCAGACCTTCCTCAGTTTTCTGAGCTTTATTGTTTTGTTTGAAGCTGTTCTGAGATGACTGAAATAGCAGAGCTTGCTGTGTTATTTGATCTCATATCTTTTTATCCTTGATATATGGTTTTGTTTTTTTCCCCTGTGCCTTTTCAATCATTTTGATAACATTTCTCCACAGAAAAGGTTTTGAGTGTTAATTTGAGTCTAAGAAACTCTATGGCTTTATACTGTTTCATAGGATCCATGTTCTCCTTGGGTGAACTCATTACTGTCTTACTTTTTTGAGTTGGAAAGATGAATCCTGCATAAGAAATAAAATCTCCATTAACTCATTTGCTTAAGATCAAATTTGAGTGGATAGTTTTCAAAATGTTCTTCATGAGAAAATATGCTTTGCCTTTAATTGCTGCTATCAGCTGCTGCTATAAATTGAGGTGACTATTTACTTGTGTCTATTTTCTATACCAATTTTCAACCTCGTTCATAAGAAGGTTGCAGATCTGATGAGTAAGGATATGCATTTATTTTGCATGTATGCATTAAAAACAATGGTCAAACAGTGGTGTGCTCTGTAGCTCACCTCATCCAAATTTGCTATTCGGCGTGCTTATTCATGCCCCTGGAAAGCATCTGACAGTTTCCCCTGATTGCCAATACAAAGTCTATTCCTGGCTGGAAAATGCTTTTAGCACACTCTCTTTCAACCGAGAAAAACTTAAGTGAAACGTTATCTGGCACAATGAACACTGTCAATGCCTTCATTTCTTAGAGTTCTGAAATTCCATAATGATATGACAATATGTAAATAGGAAGGCAAAAGTCTTTATCCCTCACATCCAACAATAGAGCACGGTTTTTGTTTTAAGATCAGTAAAACATAGTTTTAATAGTGCCTAATTCAAGGTCAGTGCTTTTACCCTTCTATCTATCCTCTCAGCTAAGCAACCCTCAAGACAAAGTGCCTTTCTGTATACAAATATCACTGGAAAGCCCATATCTGGGATGTTTTGGGGTGGGAGCCATTGAAAATTGAGCCATCATATTATTCTGTTTGAAATTCTATTCCCCAAATAATTTTCTTAATTGACTTATATATAGGTTTATGGCAAAGCAAGCATACATTAAGCAAATGAATGCTCTAGAAAATAAGTTTGTTCTATTCCAGTATATGTGAATATGAGAAGAATTTTACAGGGCATTACTGAGTTTGTACAAAAGCTTACTCTGTATTTGTCCAGTGTAAATCTGCTGAGTCCGGGATGCTGCTAAATGTTCTGGTAATGACTCCAGCTTAGGAGTCTACAGTCCTTAGGGTCTGAACTTGGATGATAATCAACTCAGAGATCATGGTCATTCCACCATGAAAAAAACTGATTAGATAAAATTTTGTTTTGATTTTTACCTCTTTATATTTATATTGAATCACTGTGATATTTTCACACAAATGTCTTGTCCAATTTGAAAATCACAATAAAAAGTATTTCTTTACCTATGTGTAAATATTAGATATTACTTCGTAGGCACTTCAATGAAAATAGACATTTGGTAATCTGACTTAGCAATTAATATTAATGTCTAATTAAATATATCCTGGTTTTATACTATCAAGACAGGATTTTCAATAGGACTCCTCTCTGATAGCCCTTTGTTACCCTATGTCATGAAAATCCTGTAGCTTTGGATCTGTAGGACTGGCCCATGAAAATCCTGTAGCTTTGGATCTGTAGGACTGGCCCCTTCAAACACTTTAGCAGTCTATGCATAGATGGAGTAGTTGTTGGGGTGGGCCAGTTCAGAGCTCTGGATCTGAATCTGGATAGAAACTGCTTTGGTCATCTTGCTAGCTCTCCTGAACTTGTGCCACCAGGACAAGCTCTCAAACTTTGCCCAGGTGAGGTATGTGGACAGATATCCTTCTTTCACACATTCAGGTCAGCTGACCCACATAACCCAGTTTAAGGAAGGTGAGCTCTGCAGATGAGAAGCAGGGCCAGCTCTCCCTCACTCACTGGCCCTGAATCAGACCAATGAATATTTATAAGTAAAAGTGTTTTGGCAAAAAAAAAAAAAGAAAGTGTTTTGGCAAAAAGGTGTACTGTGTGACACAGTGATACATGACAGCTTGTATGGTGACGTAGTTTTGTTTTTTATTTTTTGGGAGGGGAGGTTGTATGGTCAAGGTCAGAGGGAAAACGTAGAGAATTGGGAGATGAGTGAGACTGAGGTGGATGATGTGAAATTCACAAAAAAGTCAATAAAATGTTAACAAATTGTGTGTGGGGGGGGGTATGTGTGTATGTATTCTTTCTTAAAAAATAGAACAAGATGAAGGCATCCAGATAGCAGAGGGCCCTTCCCAAAGTCTACTCAGGGCTCTGAGACAATACTGTGTCATTGTTTTGCTATAAAAGGAGATAGGAATGTGTGCCTTCTTCCTCGCATATTTGGCACATCAAAATCCGCCTATTAAAATGTCCTTTACAGAGTCCCACTGTGTTCTTTCTTTCTAAAAATAAAAGTGAATTTAGCCTTCTATTTGTAAGATAGGGGAAAAAAAGCTACTGCTTAGAATGGGAATTCACCATGAAATCCGACATTCAAGTGATGTATTTATTTTAATAAACTAAAAAAGGTTTGGTTGGTTTACATCAATTTTAAATAATTATCTTTTTGTATTTACTTGGCCTACTTAGATAATGAAGTACAAACAGATTTGATTCAATAACACATTAGTAAAATGTTCAGTGGAGTCTTAAAACAACTGCTTTAATATTCTTAAACAATAGGAGGTCCCGGATCTGACTCCTGTGAGGTGTGAGTTCGTTTGGCATCAGCTCAGATTTTCATAGATGTTCCCACTTCAAAGATGTTCTATTTTCAAAACATTTAATAGAGACCAGCTGCATGTACAGCTTTCATTAACACCATAACTTTGTTATTGTTTTAAGTGATCGGTTATGATTATAAAACGATTGAGAAGCATCAGTGTGCACTATGTGATAGCAACACAGGATATGTCCACCTTTTAATACTATCTTCTCAAACATAGGATTTCATGACTTTGAGTTAATATTCAAACAACAGCTATGGTTATGAATTTCCTCTATTGAGTGATCTGCTTAGCGACTGCAAATTAATAAAGGCTCTTCACTGATTCTGAAGTTTTCATCATATGAACAGATGTTGCTATTGTTTGTTTGACTGGAGCACTTACTTGTAAAGATACCATCTGATTTGGTAAATAAACTAAGTCATATTCATATTTTTGTATAGTGAAGTCAGGAAAATATTTTGTTTTGTTTTGATCTTAGTAATGAACCACAAGAAGTTTCTGGAAATAAGTATCTGAGATGAGATATAGTTATGTTTGGCTTTCTTTGTATGGCAAATTCAGTCAACACCAACAATTCACTATTGTGTGTATATGGTATAAAAATGTGTTAATGGTGCTTTTTATATTCTGTGTAGTATGCCTGAATATAAGTAGTTTTACTGAACTTCTAAATTTTAGCAAAGATACTATAAATAATGTAAAACTATTAAATTCAATGGCAAGGCTATTTAAATATAAGAAGCCAACAGCACAAGTACTATGTTTTACCTTTACTTTATGGTTGGACACAATAAGGACAGGAAGTTATTTAGATTTTCAAAGGTACCGCAACTCAACCCAGGTTCCTCTGCTATGTGCTAGCAATGGCCACACTAGACAGTAGCAAAAACTCAGAGAATCCCTGTTTTCATCTGATGAATGATAGTTTGTTGGATACTTGTTTATAAGTCTCTGTATAAATACTCAAAGAATGGCCTGTCTAGAAGTGACATTAAAGCTTCCAAAGGGATTGTATTGAAAAGAAGAGAAGGAAGAGAGACACAAAAGCATGCTAGTGTCAGACCAGTCCTGAAGCTAACAAGATGAGCTTGTCATATTAGCAGTACAATTTCACTAGCCTTAAAGATTTAAGTGATCAAATGATATCAACCATGTAGGAAAACCAGCAGTGTCAATTAATCTAGATCCCTGAGGTCTCTCAAACACTGGACTATCAACCAGGCAGCATACACCAGCTGATATAAGTCCCCCAACACATATACAGCAGAAGACTGCTGGGTCTGTGTTCAGTCAGAGATGATGCACCTAACCCTCAAAGAGACTGGGGGCCCCAAGGAGTTTAGCGGTCAGGTAGGGATGGGGTAGTGGGTGGGATAACCTCATGGAGACAGGGGAAAGGAGAGGAGGTATGGGGTATAGAACAGTCAGAGGGTGGATGGGGCGGATAGATAAAATCTGGAGTATGAAAACTTTTTTTAAAAAGTTAAAAAGTCAACTTGCATAAATGTACCATATTTCTTTCTTTATTCTTTAGTTGAAGGGCATCTAGGTTGTTTCCAGGTTTGGGCTATTATGAATAAAGTTGCTATAAACATGGTTGAGCAAATGTCCTTGTGGTAGAGTAGAGCATCCTTTGGGTACATGACCATGAGTAGCATACCTGGATGTTAAGACACCACCATATTGATTTCTGAAGTGGCTGGATAAGTTCGCACTCCCACCACCAAGAGAGGAGTGTTCTACTTGCCCCACATCCTTGGCAGCATGAGCTGTCAACTTTTTTTTTTTAATTGTAGCCATACTTACAGATATAAGATGGAATCTCAACATCATTTGGATTTGCATTTCCCTGATGTATAAGAATGTTAAACATGTCTTTAAGTGCTTCTCTGCCATTTCAGATTCCTCTCTGGAGAATGGAGATTTGTATGCCATTTTTAATGGGATTATTTGGTTTGTTGATACCTAGTTTCTTGAATTCTTTATATGTTTTAGAAATTACTTTTTCAGATGAGTACTTGGTGAAAGTACTTTTGCATTCTGTAGGATGTTGTTTTGTCCTACTGATAGTGTTCTTTGTCTTTCAGAAGCTTTTCAGTTTCATAAGGTCCCCTTTATTACTTATATATCTTGGTACCTGTGATATTGGTGTTCTACTCAGAAAGGTGTCTCCTGTGCCGATGCATTCAATGGTATTCCCAACTTGCCCTTCTTTCAGGTTCAGTGTATCCCGATTTATCTTGATGTCTTTGATCCACCTGTACTTGAATGTTGTGCAGGGTCTGTTTGCATTCTTCTACATGAAGACATACATTTAGACCAATACCTTTTGTTGAAGATGCTTTTCTTTTTTCCATTGTAAAATTCTGGCTTCTTTTTCAAAAATAACCTGTCCATAAATGTGTGTATTTATATCTGTATGTTCAGTTCTATTCCATTAATCAACCTGTCTGTTTTTATACTAGTATCATGCTATTTTTATTACTATAGTGCTGTAGTACTATAGTACAGAAGGTCTTTTATTGTACAGGATTATTTTATATATCCTGTTTTTTCTGTTTTTCCATATATGTTGAGTTTTGTTCTTTCAAGGTCTGTAAAGAAGTGTGTTGGAATTTTGATGGGGATTGCATTGAACCTGTATATTGCTTTTGGTAAAATGGCCATTTTTACTATGTTGATTTTATTGATCCATGAGCACGGAAGACTTGAAATTTTGGTCAGAGGATTCTAGCTGTTAAAAAAATATCATGACATTTGCAGTGAAATGAATGGAACTAGAAAACAACATCCTAAGTGTGGTAACCCAGAACCAAAAGAACAAACATGGTATATTCTCACTTATAAGTAGATATTAGCTTTAAAGTATAATCATCCTACAATCCACAAGCCCAGAGAGGCTAAGTGACAAGGAAGTCTCAAGGGGAAAAGGTATGAATCTCCCTGGAATTGGAAAATAGAATAGATATTTCAAGTGGACTGGGGCAGGTGGGAATGGGAACAGGAGGGATCAGGTGGGAAAGGACTGAGGAAAAGAGTTGGGGCCATCTCTGGGATGGGCTAAAAACCTAGTACAATGGAAACTCCCAGGAGTCTATGATGATGACCCTTGCTAAGACTCCTAGTAATGGGAGATATGGAGCCTGAACTAGCCATCCCTTGTAATGAGGCAACACTTTCATGGAGGGACTAGGACACCAACTCAGCCATAAAACCATAGACCTACAATTTTTCCTGTTTACAAGATGTGCTAAGATAAAAGTGGCACAGAAATTGTGGAAATTTCCAACTAATGACCTTTGCAACTTGAGACCTACTCCTCGAGAGAGTGCCTACCCCTGATACTTCCTGGAGGGTCAGCAACCAGAGGCTGGGTAACCCAGTGACTAAGAATAGAACAAAACATGACCAGCGAAAAAGTCAATGAAAAAATGAAATTATTTCTAATGATATTCTGCTCTACTCATAGATAGGAGCCTAGCATAACTGTCATCAGTGAGGCTTCAGCCAGCTACTGATGAAAGTAAATGCAGAGACCCACAGCCAAATGTAAGGTAAAGCCATGGAAATCCTGTGGAAGAGGGAGAAGTAGATTGAAGGAGACAGAGGGGTCAAAGATATCACAAGAAAACCTACAAAAATCAACTAATCTGGACTCATAGAGGCTCACAGAGACTAAACCAACTATCAGAGAGCTTCTGAACTCCTAGTGGCTCTGCAAATATGTATAGTTATGTAGCTTGGTTTTCTTATGGGACTTCTAACAGTGGGGATGGGGACTGTCTCAGATTCGGTTGCCTACTTTTGGAACCATTTTCCTCCTACTTTGTTGCCTAGTTGACCCTTTGTATGAGGGGATGTGCCTAGTCTTAATCAACTTAACATGCCAGCTTTGGTTGATATTTCTGGGAGGCCTTACGTTTTCTGAAGGGAAAAGAGGAATGGAATGGGAAAAAGGGGAAAGACTGTGAGAAGAGGCGGGAAGGAAAACTTCTCTCAGGATAAGTATATGAAAGGAGAATAAATAAAAAATAATTTTAAAACATTTAAAAAGTCAACCTAAAGTTTAAACACTGCCTGCCGTGCCTGCATTTATTATCTCATAGAAATGGACACAGATGTTCCAGATGTATTTTAAGTGCAAGGCAAGAGGAAAAGTAGAGGGGAAGTACAAAATAATCACTTGTTGAACCAAATGAGCCTCCTTAAGAATAGCTTGTTGTTCTAAAACTAATGAGACTAAATGAATAAAGCATCATTATGATTGTCAAGATATGTCATCCACTACCGAAGCCATTATTGATGTGGAAATTTTAATGTTTGCCAAAAGATAGCTGACCATCAATCTTTAAGGAAATATTGCTTATTTTAGCTTATCATGAGAACAATTAAATGTTTATTTTTTCCTTACAAATATGTGGAAAAAAAACAGGAAACATATGAGATACCTTCTTGGCAATTTATAAGCAAAGGAGTTTATAATGCAAGATGTATGAAATGGCAGATATAGTTAATGTCATCGACATGCAAGAACGCATGGAGAAATAAAAGCAGAATGTCTCAAAGTCTAAGGCTAAAGTAAAGGCTAAGTAAAAAAGGTGTTTTACTTTTTATTGATGTCCCTCTTTGAGTGTGTGTGTGTGTGTGTGTGTGTGTGTGTGTGTGTGTGTTTTATGACATCTGTGTTGAAGACAGAAAGCAAATTTTGTGAATCTGCTCTGTCCTTCCACCATGTTGTTTCCATGGTGGCCTGCATGCAGGAGGCTTCCCAAGGAGATCTCTGGGCCGACTTGGTGAAGAAGTCCTTGTGAAGGGAATCAATCGAGCAAGCAAAGAAAGAGCTGTCTCTGCCATCGTGTCTTCCAGGTCACTCTGTTTGTCTGTGCTGCCCTGCACTACTGAGCCTGGTCGGGCTGGGCCGACAGGCAGACTAGCCAGAGAGGAGTGCAGTGCAGCTTTAGGCCGAGTTTTGGGAGAGCAAATCTCTTCCCAAGTGCTACAGCTCTTAGAACAAAAGACTCACTCCATGGAGTAATTAATCTTTCCCATCCTTTACTTCCCTGGATATGATATATATATATGTATATATGTATATATATGTATAGATAGATAGATAGATATAGATATAGATATAGATAGTTTTGATATATATATATATATATATATATATATATATATATATATATATATATATATTAGGTCATTCAGATTTCACCAGCAGTTATCTTTCATTGGTTTGGTCTGAGAATCGACTAATATTACACACCTCTCCTGCTGGGGCCATTGTGGGGAGTTTGGGCTGAAATCTGAGATATTGTCTCAGGAGCTATCACTGAACACCTACTGTCCCTTGTGAACAAATTTACTCTGCTCAGTGGGTGCTCCAGGCTTCTAAGGTGGCAGCTCTACTGGACCCAGTCTGTCAGAACAGCCCACTGCCCCACAGATCAACCTCAAGACATCAGGCTTGATAATGCTTACTAAATACTTCTCTGGCCCATGTTAGATATTGTAGATTCTAAGCTGTGAGATTTACCTGATGGATGTATATTTGCCACCTCTTGAATTTGGGGTCAGACTATATAGAATTTCAGTTACATAGCTTGCCTCTCTTATGTAGATGGTTATAGCACTGCTTTGCTGTCATTCATACAAGAGTATATAATGAAAGATGTAAACACAAAGAAGTGATGAGGAACTCTAGAGGGAAAGAAAATATAGATACATGAACCAGGCTATTGTGTAGCCTGGGAATGGTAGAGACAAACATTAGACAATATAATGCTGTTTTGTAGATTATTGACAAGATACAAAGTATTGTACTTGAAACAAATGAGTTTCATCTGTATGTGTCAGGAAATGTCATAGTGATGTTTCAATTATATTATCTTCTAAAGAAGTTTATTATAAACAGAGAACATACTGCAGTAGTGAAGAGCCACTGTGTTTTATGTATATCTAACCTCATTAGTATCATCTTCAAAACTAAAATATACATTTATTTTAATAAGAAAAATAAGTTCTCCCTTCTGCAACTCTGTGTGTTTTGTACTCCACATAGAGTTGAGCTTTTGAATACTGAATATTAAAGTATACTAAGAACTTCTCCTTGACTTTCCATATAAATGCCTTGAATATATTTTTTCACCATGCTTATATCCTAACACAAACATAAAGGTTAAAGAAAGGGAAGGGAAAAATAGCATATAGGTTAAATGCAAATCTTTTGTCATACCTCTACTATTCCTCACGTTTACTGCTTGTAAATGACCCACTAATCTATTGTTAAGTATTCTAGTTGCTGTTCTATTGCTGTGAAGCGACATTATTATTGACATCTTATAAAAGAAAGCATTTTAATTAGAGCATTTGTTACAGCTTCAGACTGAAAATCTGTGACCAGTGTGGTCAGGAACTAGAGCAGTTGCTGAGAACCTATATCCTAACCTCCATGTTGAATT